>NC_025994.2:4347384-4551780 GCF_000442705.2 Elaeis guineensis | reverse complement strand
ACCTATTTTGAGTCCCAAAAGATGAAATTTTGACTCAATTTAACCATTTACGGGCTAGCCCAAAGTTTTAGATCTAGAAAAAAATACCTAATTTCAAAAAAAGATTATCTCAATGAAGCATCGCGTGACCAAGTTATTGCCTCGTGAAGTTTAGCGTGCGATTTGGCTTCTTAATGTAATGAATCTTGCTCCTGAATTTTGTCTAGCTCTACTCGTAGTGGCCATTTTGACCGATATGGGTATCCACATGTGAAAAATCAGTGGGAATTGAGGAAAAAGACATGTGGATAGTGTGTTATGGCTGGATGTGGGATGCAGTGGAGCTGTTAACCAGCTTGGGCTGCTGGGCTTAGGCCTGGCCATGGCCCTTAAGCAGCCCTTGTGTGCACGGACTTGCACATGGACATAAATAAAGTTACATTTAGCATCTGTGCATCATAAAAGTTAATATTTTTTTCATACAATACTTTGCAGGTTTATCTCTAATTGGGTTTATGTTGGGAAACCGTTTTGCTTGATATTAACGTGACTAACTTTTATTGCGAAGTTTCTTCTGCTTCACTCAACACTGGTGGAGAAGAGGTTTCATGACTCTACAAATGGATGGGGATATATATAGATGCAACTATGTCATGATTAGAGGGGATACATCAGTGGAGAGTTGTTTAAATATTGTGATATTGCTGTACATTTGTGATGTTCCTGGGACATTGCAATAGTCAATTTTCAGAAGCACTTGGTTTTGATAGACTTTTAAATGATAGTGGGATAGTAGGGATTAGGGGTTTTGACTGCTTGATCTCCAAGTTTTGACCATTTTTTTGAAATTTGTGGTAATCTACATATGGTAACATTTTTGCTACTTGAGTAGTGCAAGTCTTTGTGTGGTGTTTGTGATGAATAATTTTGATCCATATAACCTTGAAACAAGGGGTTTGGAATTGATGAATAGATGTAACATTTATCTGATGAGGTGGTTCAAATGTCATCTATTATATATTATCCTTTTGTTTCAGAAAATTTGTGGAGTTTTTGTTATTTACTTATTGTTTATCTGTTTGTTTTAACTGCAAAAGAACTTGAATGAAAACATGCTTGCAAGCTAAGAACTTGGTTGATCTTTTTCTAGTGAGAAGGGTTTAATTGAGGATTGGCAAATTAAGAAGTGAAAAATTCTTGATTGGGTAGCGATGCCCCTTTGTGGGCCATTTCTTTTTTATACTCTGTCTGTATTCAGTATTCGAACCCAAAAAATTCATAAAAAAGTAAAATTCTTGCAGGAAGGAAAAGGGAGCTTAAATTCGCTGGTCATATGTTTGGTGGTGGGGGTTGGAGGCAGAGGAGGTCTTTTGTCTTGTAATGTTGGATGGGCGAACCTTTGGTGTATAGGAGAATGACTCTGGCTTTTGCAAATATCATATGAAAAGCATCTTTTAGACTTTTATATCGACACTGTTGGATGCTTCACAACACAAATAATGTTCTATACAAAGTGAACATGCCCCCTTTTTCTCTATGCATGCGCATGTGTGTGTGTGTGTGTGTGTGTCTGTGTGAAATATGCAATTCTTAATTTACTTTTGTGTTTGTGAAATGTTATTGATTAATAATGCATCTGTTAAGATAAATTATTTTTTCCTTCTGGTTGCTGAATGTTTTAATTTGTATCTACAGGCTCTTCAACTGCAGACTGGATGCAGGAGGCAGATTTTTCAAACTGGATTGATGAGAATATATTAGATGCTGAACATTTTCAGGATGGTAAACGATGGTGGTCACAACCACGTCCTTCGTCATCTCGTCTTTCAGAATCAAAATCCCTGTATAGAACATCCTCATATCCTCAACAACAGCCACAACAACACTCCAGTGAACCAATTCTTACACCTAAATCATCTTTCACATCCTACCCTCCACCTGGTGGACGATCTCATATTTCACCAAACCTCACACGTCATGCAAGCATTCCATCCCTAACTGCTGGGCTTCAGATGACTCCTCCAAATCTCTCACCTTTTTCTGGTCCACAACATCATTTGGCAGGACTAATGCATGGATTGCATTATGGTGGAAACATGTCTCAATTTGCCTCTCCAGGCCTCTCTTTTAATAACCGGCCGCAGCATCACTGGTTAAATCAAGCCAGCCTATTTGCAGGGGAACATCCAAATCTGCTGCCTAACTTCCTACAGCAACATTTGCCACAGCCAAATGGCTCAGTGCCTTCACAACTACTTCTGCAGCAGCAACAGCAGAGAGTGCAACAGGTCCAACCATGTCTGCCTCATTTTTCTCGCTTGCAGTCTCCCTTAGTCAGCTCCCATCCTCCGGAAATAATGAATAAGCTTGATGCAGTTCTTGGTATATCTGACTTGAGAGACCAGAGATCTAAACCATCACAAAGAGGAAAACAGAACATGCGGTTTCCTCAACAATCTTCTGATACCAGCAGCCAGAAGGGTGACAATGGGTGGCCACAGTTTAGGTCCAAGTACATGTCAGCTGAAGAGATTGAAAGCATTTTGAGAATGCAGAACGCTGCAACTCACAGCAATGATCCATATATAGATGATTACTATCACCAAGCTTGTCTTGCAAAAAAGTCTGCTGGTTCAAGGCTGAAGAACCATTTCTGTCCAACATTTATTCGAGATCTGCCTTCTCGGGCAAGAGCTAATAATGAGACACATGCATTTCTTCAGGTTGATGCACTTGGGAGGGTTGCATTTTCATCCATTCGTAGGCCTCGCCCTCTCCTTGAAGTTGATCTGCCTTCAGCCTCAGGTGATGGCGTCCATGAACAGAAATCTTCAGTAAAGCCCCTTGAACAAGAGACGATGCTGGCAGCTAGAATCACCATTGAAGATGGTCTTTGCCTCCTCCTTGATATAGATGATATTGACCGGATGTTACAGTTTAGCCAACCACAAGATGGTGGCTTCCAGCTGAGACGGAGGAGACAAGTCCTTTTGGAAGGCCTTGCAGCATCTCTTCAGCTCGTTGATCCACTTGGCCCAGTTAAGGCTGGTCACTCAGGTGGGCTTGCCCCAAAAGATGATCTTGTGTTTCTTCGCCTAGCATCTCTTCCTAAGGGCCGGAAGCTTCTGTCACGCTACCTTCAGCTTCTTATTCCTGGCAGCGAGCTCACTCGGATAGTCTGTATGGCCGTTTTCCGGCACCTACGTTTTCTATTTGGTGGTTTGCCATCAGATTCTAGTGCAGCAGAAACAACAATAAATCTTGCCAAGACTGTTTCTTCATGTGTATGCAGTATGGAGCTAAGTGCACTCAGTGCTTGCCTTGCAGCTGTCGTTTGCTCATCTGAACAGCCACCTCTTCGCCCACTTGGGAGTTCAGCTGGTGATGGAGCATCGATGATTTTAAAATCTGTTCTCGACAGAGCAACAGACCTTTTGACAGACCCCATGCTACAAGCAACTACAGCATGTCTAACCGAGCTCTTTGGCAAGCATCATTTGATGCCTTTTTTGGGCTTCTTACCAAGTATTGTCTGAGTAAATATGACAGTATATTGCAAATGTTGCTCATGCAGGCACTTGACACTTCAATCATTGGGTCTGAAGCTGCCAGAGCTATAAGCAGGGAGATGCCTGTGGAGCTGCTACGTGCGAGCCTGCCTCATACAAATGAGCACCAGCGCAAGATGTTGCTTGATTTTGCTCAGAGATCCATGCCTGTAACTGGTTTTAGCGTCCATGGAAGTGGCAGTGGTCCTGTGACCTCGGAATCAGTTCCCGGCTAATGCACCTGGAAAAATAAACAGTTTAATAACAGCATGCTGTATGCGAATTATCCTTACATTTCTACATACCACACATTTGTGCACCCCCGCCAAGAACTGAAGCATGGTGGTGGCATGTGGAACATAAGCAAAGGAGGGCGTGAATATGTGGAAATCAGGTAAAATGCTCATAGCTTTTCTTTCCCTGATTTTATTGGATCATCATTTCAACTTTTACTGCCCTGGTGAATGTTAGTAGTCCCTGCATGTATGTATCCTGTAAGTGCATCGTGGGAGTTGCAACTGGAAGTTTCTTTCTTCTGGGGAGCTTAATTTTGGTGCTCTGTGTTGGAACTCCAGACAAATGTAGTGGGAATATAAGTTGTACAGGTTCTGTTACTGGCAGCCTTCCTTTGTCTCTGTTCTTTTGAAAGAGATGGGAAGTATGCACAAGGTAGTTCTTTTACGCATGCTTTGGTTGGAGAGAGAGAGAGAGAGAGCTTCTCTTAGCTTGTGTAGACTGGACCCATGGTTGTCACGTGCACTTATCATCTGCAAGGTTTGTTTCTTGGCCTTCTGTTTTTCCTCATTTCATCTAATGAATGTAGCCTCCAAACTTCAAGCTCTGGATATTCAACTTTATTTTAGCGTGGAAGCAACATGTATTATTTCAAGTTGTTTGTTCTGATTGGTTAGCCCCTTTTTGCTTTAACGGTCAAGTAGTTCTTTATACCCGCTGATATTCAGTGGGGTCCCATAGGATCAGATTTTGTTGAAGTATTTGGTGGCTTTTTACTGTTGCAGCGAGGATGAACATATTTAGAGGGTGTTTCTTGGTGCAACAATAAGATTGTTTTATTGTGACTTGGAGGTCATGGATGGGAAATACAGAAAATCTGTGTATGCTACGGTAAAACTGCTTGCATTTGTTTTTCCCAAGGCCCTGCAATGGTAGGAGTTTTGGCGCTAGATTTTTTTTTTTTTTAATGTGCAGTCTGTTTAATTTCTTTCCATGGGGATAATATGATGTGAGCATATTGCTAAATAAGCTCTTTGAAATGGAAAATTAGATTCAATTTAATTATCTAGACGTATCCGTCGTATAACTGTGTATGGCGAATGCATTTCAAAAATATGCTGAAAAACTAAGCTTATACATGCAGTTTTTGTTTTAAAAAACGATGGAATCCAACAAGCATGTGTTGATCATCAATACGAATCCTTTTGAGCTTTCTTGTTGTTCAATTGGCCATCCTTGATGATAACTATCTCGCTAGCTGTTGTAAAAGCTTGCCAAACATCATATTGTCCTCTAAAGACCATCTAGCTATTGTTGATTTGTGCTGTCTTGGATGGCAAGCACCAGATTCGCAAAAGAAGTCTAGCCATTTCAAATTGTCAGGATTTTGGCATTATGAAATATAATATATCGGGCTGCATGTTAGATGGGAACCTGGTGTGTAAAATGATTGGTATAAGGTAAGAGCTTTTGCCATGACGAATGATGGGTTGCCTATTCCTATAAGCGGTCAGCAACCATTTCGTTCAACACTGATTGCATTTCAACCATTTACTGAGATTTATTTCTCTGTTAGCTCCGCTGTTTGCTAAGGCTGACTCTAAGTTACATTGTACTGGTGTTTCGTGTGGGGCTTTAAGGGAAATTTCAGAAGCGGTGGCAACGGTTGATGCGTTACTTTAATCCGTGTAACTTGAATCACCTTGCTGTAGTTCATCTTCGGGCACATTTGGGTCTGGATTTGGACCCATTTATTAATAAACGGGTTAGTTTCAGGTGATAGATTTTTGACTTATTCTGTATCCGAAGGACCTTGCCATGGAAAAAGGGTAAATTGGGAACTGTAGTGTGAGGTGGGTATCTAACAGATGATGTGCGAAGTTAAGATCTTAGGTGAAGTTAAGATCTTACGAAGTTCAAGCTACATGGAACACCAAATGGGCTTCTGTGTTTTTTATTTGTTTATTTATTTTGGAATAAAGGGTTCAGGTTTTTGAAAAGAAAAACGCTTAGAATTGTATCATGAGTGTTATGTCAATGGTTATACCGTTTCGTTTGCAAATGCGAGGTTCATCCTTCATGATTTAGTAAAGGAATTTCGCCAGAAATTATATATATATATATATATATATATATATATATATATATATATATGGGGTGGTCCTCCTTGGGTGAAGAACGTGGGACAAGGAAAAGCTTGGAGGATTGGACGCTAGCTTGACACGAGTTTTTAGGACGAAAGTTATCGAACGGGACTCAATCATTAAGTTTAATAGGACAAAATTAAATAGTCTGATTCCGTGGACAAGATTGTGCGTCCTGATGGTGCGTAGGATCCCGCACATGGTTCTCCCGCTGAATTACAAGGTTTCCGTGAGAACTAGGATGGTGCCGTCGAGACCACTGGCAGAGGAGACGCGCTCCGCCAACTGGCATTTCGGATGATTATCTAATGTTTTGAAATCACAGCTGGGGTGGATTTAGAGGATAAATTATTATATCCCCCACAGGCATTGCATTTCGTCGTGTGGGATATAATTTCTCGACGACCGTCACTGTACGTTTAGGTAGTTCGGCTGTCTATTTATTATATTTTATAATATTAATTTATAGCCTACCGACCTTCTACCAGCAGCCATCCCACGATCATAAGAGGAGGAGGAGGAGGAAAGTGATGGGAAGTCCCATCACATACAATTAGAAATATTAGCAAGCTTGTTCGTGTACATGTGCAAGTCTCACAGGACTTGGCAATCGAAGTCTATCCTTGCCAACTCGATTTTTATTTTTTTATTTTTGGGCTATTATTTGGAAGTCGGAACCGTTGACAAATTGGAAGGCAACATTTCTCCAGCTTACCGGACAAGCAAAAACGGAAAAGAGGGAGGCTGGGGACCAGAGAGAGATCGATAGGAGTTTCACCGAGAAAAGCGCGAGAATTCTGTATGACGTTTAGAATCTCCCGTGGGATAACTTCTGCAGCGATGGATGTTGTCGTTAAGCTGGTTTGAGATAACCGACATTTCTGTCAGGGGGCTATATCTATATATATATATCTATATATATGTGAAGAAGTCCTATCGTGTGATGCTAACGGAGTACCTTTCGCTGCTATGTTTAGTCTTCCATTAACGATCATGCATTGGGGGATGTAAAGTCTTGAACCTTTCATCTCATTGATTGATTTGCTTTACCTCTCTTGACTTTTAATTTAGACAGGGCAAGTTATTTAATCCGCTCGTTGAATTAAAGTATTCACTTGCAATATGGCATTTTTTTTTTTATTTAGAATGATAATTTTAGGAGAGAAGAGAGTAGAGTTGATGCCTGGCGTCTTTATGACCACCATGCCCGTTATGGACCCAGTCTCTGGTGCGCCAAGAGACGCCGCACCAGATCCTTCATCTGTTAATGGGGCAGTTGTTTAATAGATTCATGCAGCTTTGCTTCGAACCAGCTGTGTGGTTCGGGCTCCGCTACACCAACCATTGCGAATGCCTCAGGGAGCTAAAGATCCTCCCAATGTTGGCAGGGAAGCATCATGCATGGCTAGGAGAGCTGGTGTCCGGGATGGGTGGCTTTGTCCCCAGGGGATTAATTAATTTTGTTCGCAAACACTTCTCATTTTGACCGTCCCCATCCACCACCCCTGTTTCAGGTTCGGCCAATTGCTGCATAAGTCTTGTTTACGTGTGTTCTTCCACTGGTTTACAGTGTTATAGGAGCGCCTTATCACCCATGAGATTTATTGAGGTTGAGTACATGTACAAAAAGATCTGTACAAAGAAAATGCAACAAAGATAAAGGAACTGCACCCACTCCATTTCGGTCCCAACCGCAAGGATCTAATTATTACATGGACCACGTCCAATGGTGGCGAATCCCATGGTAGATAACACGCTACACCATCTAGTTAAAGATTCAAATTCATACTTTCATTTATAAGCAACATGATCGGTTCATGATCCATCCCCACTAAACAGTATACTATAGAGCACATCAGCTCGGATACCATTTATAACAATTCAAGATCTTATTCAAAAAATCGATCAAAATATATTACTTGAATTCTTTGATACATACAGATATCCAACATCTTTCCAGCGAATAATCAATGTAAGATTAAATATACGTTGTACGGATTCTCATATTATCATTTATATTTTATTAATTTTTAATTATGTATTATTCACTGTGCATATGCTCCAAGATTTGCCGTGGTCCACCTATACCTAGTCCATGCAATAATTTTTCCCACCTAGAAAGCCCCCCACCCAGCATGAAAAAACATTAACCGAACGCTCACATACTAGGTTCTGTCATGTGGACCACAATGATGATTGGATCCTTTGGCATGCATTATAATGGGAAAATACAGCCCTTGAAACTTGGCTTTTTGTTTTTGTGACTGTATATGTTAGATGCATTCTGCACTTTCTTTGTAGTTTTTATCTTACATGATGCAATTGACGTCAGGAGAGGCTCGATGAGTACGGGCAATAGAGTACCGGACCTTATCAGAGGGTTGCACCTTAACCTTCTATATATAACGCAGTGGGACACAGGTTCATCCTTATGCAATAGGTGCTTTGAGACCTATGCTAACGAATGAACGAAAAGATTCGAAGTGTTTTGAGATTTATGTAGGATGCGGTCTAACAATCGACATCATAAAATGTGAAAGGTACAACCTGAACCCATTTCTGGAAGGGCAATTGGCTCCAGGACTGCAAATATAAAGCATATCTTAGCCAAGTGAATGTTTATTGCCAGAAACAAGAAGAGAACTTTGGTAAATTTCTTTCGGAAGAAAGAAAGAGAGAAGAGAGAGAGAGAGAGTTGGAACTTGAGACAACGATGCCTTGAGGCCCATCAAACCCATCTAAAAAAGCAACAAAAAGGCAAACGAGAGGAAAATAACCACCAAAATATCAAACTGGTGTGGTCACATTCCATCAAGATATCCCAATCTGACACCCAGGGAAGCGCCGGCCATCCCCCAGCTTCTCGAGATAAGGAAGCCATCACCATCCATGGTATTGTTTATTATATACTCAAATTAGAATCACCCTAATCAGTTAGAGAACGGATCTTCTGCGGTACTTAAAATATACAGTAGGATGCTGTGCATGCTTCAAAGACATCCATCAAAAGATGGATGACCGCGCGCACGTAAATACTAAGAAAAAAAGAATGGATAAATCCTAGGAGTATTTGAACAATTTAGATAAACATCACATAATCGTTTCTTTTTTTATGGATGTCCCAAAATATGTATAGGATCCTATGATACTTTTTGAGTACCGTAAAAAATCTCGTCCCAATCAATTATTGCACCCATGTGAGAGTTGTTGAATGCACTAAACCATTGCAGATTTTCCACCTTTTATTATTCAAAATCATGTTATATGAGCATGAGTGTATACACACACTATTAAATAGCTCTTACGGTTAATGATAATTTTTTTCAAATATTTTTAAAATATATTATATTAATATAATAAATTATAATAAATAAAATTTAAAAAATTAAATTTTATTGTATATTAAATAATGAACTTTTATAATGGCTGTCCAAGAACTCACGTCAAATATCTAAATTCATATAGTAATATTAGTTTGCATAAGAATAATACTTATTTATTTTAATTAGATAATATTTCAAGTATCGTTCATGCTTATATCAATTATATAAGTATGATTGATACCTAATATTGATAATAGTAAAATTTTTATTTTCTATCATTTATATTAACTCATCGTTAAAATAATAGATGATACAATACTCATTCATAATAAGTACGTGCTAATAAGTGATCATTTTTTCTTTGTATAAACCCTAATTGTTATCCAAAATAAAAAATCATAGTAATTACATTATTAATATAAGTGTCCTTGTAGCGAATGGAGAGCTCAACTTAGTAAGTTTTCATCCGACTTACTAAATATTAGTAAATCTCATTCATATGTTTTTTTATTTTTTTTAAAAAAAAAAGATTTCTCTCATAGATATGACTATAACAATGTATTTATTAATTGATGATTTCTAAATCCACAAAATATTTCAATAGATCATTAAAAATTGTTGATCTCCATAGGACATGGATAGTTCCAATTCAAACTCTTTTTTGAGTAGAATGGATGCTCTAAAAGTCAGATGTTTAACATGACCTATGTCTAACATTAGAAGATTTATTAAGTAAAAGATAAGAAATAATATAAAAAATTGTTAGATTCACATACTACAAACTCGTTAGCCAAATGACCCACTTGATATGCAAGGTACAATTTTTTCTCTTTTACTAATTATTCTTGAAATATAATATAATAATATAATAAATTATAATTAAGAGAAGACTTCACTAGCTAAATTTTGATTTCACATCAAGTAATAAACTTTTAAAAAAAATTACAAAGACACCCCTTCAAATTTAGACTATTTACACTTGGATTTCAAAAATTTAAAATATATCAATTAGACCTCAAAACTTTAAAATCATTACAAAATGGCCTAGCCATCTATCTCCATTAGAAAATATTATCACGTGAAGATCACTTGATAGCTTAGTTTTTATAAATCCCACAATTATCCTTTCCAGTAACTTTGCAAGGGGCTCTTGTTTTGGCAGGAATAATTGAAAGGAAAGAAAAGTAGTAGTTTGAGATATGTACCTATAGATGAATGACTTAGTTCTTTGAGATTTATATAGATGGATGGATGATAAAAGATATAATGCTTTAAGATCTATATAAACAGATAAATGATAGAGGATGGAGTGCTTTGATATATGTATAGACAAATGAATAATAGAGAATGGAGTGTTTTAAGATCTATGTAATCATATAAACGATAATAGATGGAGTACTTTGAGATTCGTGCAAATGGATGAATGATAAAGAATAAAGTGCTTTAAGATATGTATAGATTGATGGATGATAAAAATTGAAGTATTTTGAGATCTATCCAAATAGATAGATGATGGAGAATAGACCACTTTAAGATTTATAAAAGTAGATAGATGACAAAAGATGAAATACTTTAAAATCTATATAGATGGATGGATGATAAGAATGAAATATTTTGAGATCTATGCAAGTATAAGATAGCTGATAGATGATTGAGCACTTCGAAATTTATGCAACTGTATAGATGATAGAGGATGAAGTACTTTAAAATCTATGCAAATGAGGTTAGAGTGCTGTAAGATCTGTGCAAATAAATGGATGATAGATGATGAATTGCTTTAAAATTTGTCCAAGCAAATGAATGATAGGATATTGAGCACTTTGAGATCTATATGGGCGAATGGATCAGATGAAGCACTTTGAAATCTTTGTAAGCAAATGGATCATAAACAAAGTGCTTTGCAATCTATGCAGGCGAATGGATGACAAAGAGTAAAGCTTTTTAAGATTTTTCCATGCAGATGGATGATTGAGGCTAGGGTACTTTAGGATCTATGCTAACAAATGAATGGCAAAGAATAAGATGCTTTAAGATCTATGCAAGTAGATGAATGATAGAGAATGAAATATTTTGATATTTGTACTAGTAGATGAACGACAAAGAATAACTTTTTTGAAGCAAGGATATTTTTATCTTTTTCTCTCATTATATTAATGATGTTAAGATCTAAATAGACAACTAGGCCACGTTACAATAAACATGAAGTTGTGGTCACTAATTGATACTTTTAAACTTCTGGAATCTTAGTTTAAATGGCCCAAACTTGAAGGGTTGCTCTATAATTTTTTCTAAACTTTAATATGGTTGAGCAAAAACTTCTAACAAATATCTAAATTGATATAGTAACATCAATTTAAATAAATTTAATACTTATCTATTTTAACTAGACAATATTCTCAAGTATCAATAATACTTATATCAATTATATAAATATAACTGATACTTATATAATTGATATTTAATAATATTAGTAGTAAGATACTCTATTATCTATCACTTATGCCCATTGATCATGTTATCCTATATTTAGTATGAAGGATGGATTAGAAAAAGATAGATAGAGGAAAGATGGATCAGGAAAAAGATAGATAGATCTTTTATTCATCATTTTATATATTTAGTAAAACATAAAAAGATGGATAAAAATAATTTTCTCTTTTATTGAGTACAAAAGAAATGAAAGTAATGATGATATTTGTATGATATTTTTACTAAAATATCCTTTGATACAAAAGTATTATTATTATTAATTTATAATACTTATATATACTAAAGAGATAGGATATATAAAATTATAATCTTAATAATTTATAATTATATTAAAAATTTATATAAATATTTATTTTTATTTAAATTAATTTGACAAAAATTTTATAAATTAACTATATATATATATGAATTTATTTATATATATTAATTATATAAATAAGTAATTAATTTATAATCTAATTTAAATAGGTAATTAATTTTATATGAATAGTTAATTAAAACATGGTGAATATAAATTAAAAAACCAGTAGGAATGTTAGGGTCCTATTAAGAAATTAATGAGGGAATAATTTTGTTAATATAAAAATCTATCTTTTACATGTTTTATCCATCCTGCATTATATCCTTCTAAATTAATGGGCCAGAATGGATAGACAACTTCTTATTTTCTTCTATCCCTCCTAAAATATTTTTAAAATGATAGATGGGGCCAGCCATCTTTCCAATCTCATGCATCTTCTCTCTCGTAACCTCAACCAATCATAGAGTATATATATATATATATATATAGGTATGTGTGTATGCATGTTCCATTTTATGTTTCGTGAATGGTGTGCTTTTATATATTTGGTGTAAAATATTCAATGCAAGATTCCAATCAAACAATGCCAAACATCAGCATCTCATTTTTCTTGATGATAATAAGGCAGTCCACAAATGTTGACATGGACATAACTATGAGTAACATGCATCCATCCCCTTGTTTATTTCACCAATCACCACATATCACACAAAAGATGGAGAACTTTTACCCAAAAAGGAAAAGGTGAACTGAACAAGGAATGGAGCAGCAATAGATAATACTACCCCTATGTTGATGTTGTGCTTCAACTACCTTCGTTTTTTTTCGGATAATATCAAAAAAAGAAAAAATCATATATCCTTTTATCACAACCTTGTACAGTGTTAGCATATGAGAAGGTATCCGGTTCGTCAAGTGAGTCTTTTGAGTGAGATTCTAAGCCATGTTGATAATTCATGTTGTGATTGATTTTTTTTTTTTTTAAATATCTTAAATATTATACCAAAAAAATATTTTAAATAATAAAATGCATAAGAAAATATTTTATTAATTCTTTCAAACTATGGAGAGCTGGGCAACTGCATGGTGAGGAAGCACCCAAGAAAGCATGAAAGCTGAGGGAGCGTTGCTTATCGGGACTATTAGAGAGGATATTGATGGCGAGCATATAAGTCAAAGCAAATATAGTTCATCTAAAGTGGGAATTTTTAACCTAAGTTGATTATATCTAGTTGACAATAATATAAAAATAAAAATAAATTTGATCGTAAATTATTGTGACCGTTATAAGAATATGAATTAAGGAGCTTCTCAAATTTCAAACTCATTCTTTGAGTGAATTAAGAGATAAAATATGGTCCAAAAAATATTAGATATCACCTAATTATCCATCCAAATACTGATTGCGGTCGCAATTAATTCTAAGTGAAATACTTGCAAGATAGAATCATAAAGGCAGAGTAATGTTACATAGTGAAAATTGAGAAGGGCCCATTACTAAATTTTTATATACAAAATTAGTTCAAAGCATGTAGATGACGCATGGCATGCATGATGCCACCTAACACTTTAACAGTTTGCAATTTTTTAATTGTGTCAAAAAATAATTAAAAGAAAGAAATGCTTTGAAAAAGAAAGGTTTTTTTTAGTTATGGTGTGGGGGATGTCAAAAGTGAGAAAAGGGAAAGGGGGCCCTGATTCCAGAATTTGCGGGCCGTTGAACGAACGATGGAGATAATATGAACCTAAGCGGAGTCAATTCCTCTCCATTTCATAAACCCCACCACCCCCCCCTCTCTCTCTCACCCACCTCAGAAGGACCTCCGCGTCGAGGTTCCAACGCCCATCTCACATCTCTTCGCCCCTGTTCCTCTGTTTCTCCACGGTTCCCAGGTACTGCGGGTCGCTTTCCATGTTGAAATTTTAGACTATTTCTTACCATTTTCATGGCCTTCTGGAGACGGGATTTTGGTTCCAAGATCTTCTGTCATCTGGGTTCGCTGAAATTTTGCTTTTATTCCCTCAGTTTCTTCACTTCCATTGTCGTGATTTTTGTCGGTGCTCTTTTATTTGCTGGAGAGATCGTAGAATTGAATGGTATTTTACTTTTAAGGGAGCTACAGAGGTTAAAGGCGGCACTTTTTTTTTTTTTTTTTTTTTTTTCTGGTTTGGTTTTGGGTTCCTTTTTATGTTGGAAAAATCTAGTTTTGGGGGAATTTACTCTGATCGTTTTTGGGATTTTGTTCTTTTATCAGATCACGCCTTGCTTGGTTGGTTTCAGGTGTCTTTTAGCTGGCGTTTTTGAATTATTTTGGTAGCTGAATCTATTTAGGCATGAAATTGATTTTTCCCTCTTTTTTTGCACTTATTCAATGGTTGCTTTCTCTTCTCCTGACTACCGAAACATGATCCTATGTGAGATCTGTTCGTAGACACTCGCTTTGTTTTTTATTTTTTTATTTTTTGTGACCTTTAAGTGTTCTGGCCCATGCTAATTTTCTCGGTATCGTTTTATTTTTTATTTGTTATTTTTTCAGATGTCTCTAGAGAAATTGCCTTAGGTTCCTCCATTATTGGAATTTTAGGGTTCAATTATCTTTATAATTTATTTTAGGAATTTGAATGCTTTTGCCTTTACCTCTGATTTAGCGTCTTCAAATCAGATTTATAATTTATGAGTTATTTTAGAAATTTTTTGAAGATTGAACGTTGAACAACTAGGATTGATCTTTGGTGATGTTTTTGTTGGCACAGATTTTTGTTTGGCTAAAAATTTGCTGCACAAGGGAGAAGGGGTTTTATCACGCGACTGAAGTGTTTGATTTGATTCCCGTGGTTTGGACTGAGAGACTTTGCTAGAATGCTACCAGCTAACCGGAACAGACCGCAGACTAGGTCTGTTAGACCTTGGTCCTTTTCAGGTTTGGGTTGATCCCCACAATTGGTTGTTATTATCTATTTAACTTACATTTTGATCTAAGTGGATAAGAATTTCGGTTTCATGAAATGAGTTTTCATGTTTTGACTATCTTACGTGTACTGATTAAATAATGTAGCTTCACAAAATGATGCTTTTGCGCTTATGAATTTCCATTTTAGCTGGGCGAATTTACGTTGCTGGCACTTCCACATTTTATGATTTCTGCAACTTTAATATCTATATGGTTGAAACCTACTCTCCCATTTTCCTTCTTCAAGTTGTTTATGGTTTATGCTCCTAAAGAAGTGCTATCGATGTATTTTTCGCATATAGTTAAATACTTGGGAAGAGCAGATAATTTTGAACATCTTCATTTGCAAGCATGAGGATTTTCTTTGCTGTCTCATCTAATTGGTTGAATTCTTTGTTAATATTACTTTTATTCTTTCTCAGAAATGGACTACTCCGATCCAAAACGCAAACCCCACTTTCTCAATAAAGTTCTTGTGGCTGCTGTTCTCACAGTCATGTGCATACTTGTGCTGAAGCAAACTCCTTGTCATAAAGAAATAAGCCCGGTACAAATTTTAACTTCATTCTGTTGTCCTTGTGTCCATTGGTATCAGAATCTTTTGATATGTTAATCTTTTGTTGTCATCTATGCAATTAGAGTTGCCACTGAATTATGCTAAAAGCATCCTTAGATTTTTTGCCTAAGGCCAGGATTTGGCCAGCAGCAGAAGCTGTTTGATTATATATTAGGGATGTAATAATACACACGACTGCCATAAAGTTGTTCCTGAATGGTAGCAATATAAAGTTCTGTCTTATGCTTCTCATTTATGTTTGCCTGATAGCTTCTTTGGTTGATCTTGCATCTTCTTAGTTCTCCATCCGCGAACCTGGGGTGACACATGTCTTAGTAACAGGGGGTGCTGGCTATATAGGTTCACATGCTGTACTTCGGCTATTAAAGGACTCGTATCGAGTGACTATAGTGGTAATTCTCAATTATTATTATATGCAATTGATCCATCTTTCTTTCTTGTTTTTCTTTTCTGTGCTCCAGTATTGTTTTATATCAAAGCTTCGGTATTGTATTCTCCTGTAAATCACTAATCTTTCTTATTCAAATTCGACAGGATAATCTTTCTAGGGGGAATATTGGGGCCATTAAGGTTCTCCAGGAACGATTCCCAGGGCCTGGAAGACTTCAATTTATATATGCTGATTTAGGAGATGCAAAAGCTGTATGTTATCACATGCCTTTCAATATCCATTTTTTTGATAAAAAATTATTGCATGTCAGAATGGACTTGAGTTTGATTTTTTAATCAATGTTCAGGTTAAAAGAGTATTTGCAGAAAATGCAATTGATGCTGTTATGCACTTTGCAGCTGTCGCTTATGTGGGTGAAAGCACACTAGAACCTCTTAGGTATGCTGTTTTTTATATTCCTTATGAAGTTTTCTTAACATCATAATGATAGCAAACAATTGGGGTGGATTGTTTCTTTGGTTCATTCAATCCTTATAATTTGGTGGAGGAGGGTATATTGGATTGAGCCACAAAATGAAACTCCATGATTCTGTCTATCATGCTTTTAAACAGGGTGATGGATCTTTAGTTGTAAACTGCAGATACCAGGCTTATTTTTTAGGATTAATTTTAAAAAAAGTTTCTTGTCAGCCATTTTTTTTAGTAAATTTGAAATTGTTTGTAGAAGATCATTAATTTGTTGAATTATACAGTGATCAGTTTTTTTTTGTTGCATGGCATTAGAAGCTTTTAGTTCCTTAAAATTGCTCTATGCTCCATAAGTTGTGGGTCCTAATCCTTAAAATTTGACATGTTAAATTTATTGCTGCATTCAGGATTGGCATCATGACTTCACCAGTCACCTCCCCTTAATAATTAGATCACTTGTCTAAATTTGCTAACTTTAGTATCATGAGATACTGCAACTGATTGTAAATTGTGGATAAATCTACATGTTGGAAATTCAGCTTTAGTGCTAATAATTCCTTGTTATCATATTCTATTTTTTGACAGGTACTATCACAATATAACATCGAATACTTTGACTGTGCTAGAAGCTATGGCAGCCCATGATGTTAAAACCCTAATTTATTCTAGTACATGTGCAACTTATGGAGAGCCTGAAAAGATGCCTATCACAGAAGAAACTCCTCAGGTTATGTAGGAATTTATTTGATTATTTGATCGGATTGATTATGCATTGAAGTTTTCTTTTCATTGGCTTAAAGTCATCTAGCTTCTTTAGAAAGAAAATGAAATCATAGCATGTTGTTACTTAAATATCTTTTTCTTTGAGTTATTTCCAATTGTCAAACAATATGAAGCAGAATGTCTATAGGCTAAACCATGCATAGAAGGATTGAGCTGTGCATTTTAGGTTCTTTGAACTAATTTTTTCTGTGCATGTGTGCAGTTTCCCATTAACCCATATGGGAAGGCTAAGAAAATGGCAGAGGACATCATTTTGGATTTCTCAAAGAAATCGAACATGGCCGTAATGATTTTGAGGTATGTTGCTGCTGAAATAAAGATGAATCCACTAAGTCCGATGCTTTTGTGATTAAGAAATTGATTACCTAATTGGATAACAGTAGAGATTAAGCTCACATTTCTGCTTTCAGATATTTCAATGTCATTGGATCTGATCCAGAGGGAAGGTTAGGTGAAGCTCCCAGACCTGAATTGCGAGAGCATGGACGTATTTCTGGTGCATGTTTTGATGCAGCTTTAGGAATTATTCCAGGTCTTAAGGTATGGTGGTTACTCATTCTCCTTGTATAAAGATGCAGTATATTGCTATTTCTAATCCTTCAGTCATATCTTGTGAAATCTGTTGGTAAAACGAGTTTCTAAATGTATAAGATTCAAGTACTGATGCAGAGAAGGAAACAAATTATGTTCAGATTTGTTGCTGATGGTATGTTGGCTGCCTTATAGGTTAAAGGAACTGACTATGAAACGCCTGATGGAACCTGTATACGAGACTATATTGATGTCACCGATCTTGTTGATGCTCATGTGAAAGCCCTGGACAAGGCAGAACCAAATAAAGTTGGCATATACAATGTCGGAACAGGAAAAGGTCCCCTTATGCCACTTTTGCTTTTCTCCTCATATTTCTTAAATAATAGTTTCTTGTTTAACTCTTATTTGCAGGAATTTTTTCATTTCTAAATAATAGTTTCTTGAACTAGATGTCACTATGAATGGATATTCGTTCTATCCAGTAATTCCTAACTTCTTTTTTGTATTACTGATCAGGTAGATCAGTGAGAGAGTTTGTGGAAGCATGCAAGCAAGCAACTGGGGTTGACATTAAGGTTGATTACCTTAGCCGCCGTCCAGGCGATTATGCTGAAGTTTATAGCAATCCGTCCAAGATAAATCGTGAATTGAACTGGACAGCAAAACACACGGACCTTCTGGAGAGCCTTCGCGTTGCATGGAGATGGCAGAAAGAACATAGGAATGGCTATGGTTCACCACTGGCCATGGCTTCCTGATATGGCTCTTTGCATCATCTGTACTTACATAGAAGTTTATGAGCTCTTCCTTCATCTATGGCTCTTTAGATAGAAGAGTGGTGGTAATGAGGCGCATAGAAGGATTCATCCGTACACAACTTGGTTGTAGGAGCAGTTCATTTCTTATTTTTACATATGTAGCATGTAATAGGAGCTGTTCATTTCTTATTTTTACATGGACAACAAATTTAATAAAGATTGTAGTAGATGGCCATCCTCATAATTGTATTGTTCCCGTGTATGGTAATTAGTGGAGTGGCATTTTTTTGACTTCGTTTCGAAGTTTAACTTAATTGGAAGTTCTGGTGTGCTTTTTCAGGGAGCATGCATCCTCTTTAATCTGCCCTAGCGGCATCGATGAGGTTTCTCAGTGAAACATAACAGATTGATGAGCGCAAAGCATTCATGATATTTGGTATTGCCAACAATCTACAAGCTTCAACATTCATTGATTGTTGGCAATGAAAAACAAATTAATTCTTCAACAGGCTTATGAGTACTCTGAAGTCTACCATGCAGTAAGAGGACTTGAATTCACTGAAAAATGGGATGTGAAAGGTTGATGGTTGTTGGTGACTTGGAGACTTGCATAAGACATGTTCATGAAAATTCGACCAATAAAAGAGGATGCTATAATTATGATACGGTGAAAATTCATTGCTCTTGCCAATGGGTGTACGACCAACAGGAGAAGAAACCTACAAAAGCCAAGTATGTACCCACAATAAAGGATCTTTTGCAATGCGCTGTTTGCACCATAAAGTACTGTATAACATTCAATAGCGACTGCCATCTAGCTTTTGATGGAGGTCGGCCATCGGCTGCTAGACAGCATTCTACAATGCAAACAGCGCATCATAAAAGATCTTTTGCTCACAACAATATAGATAGATATGTCCACATTGACATGCACTATTAAATACTATATAATAAACAGAATGGGGGACTTCCCCCTCGTTTAATCCTCAAAAGACAATATTGGCAGACAAAGGAGGGTACTAAAACATCTTAATTAACAATGCAAGTGACTCCATATGTGGAAATACAGAAGCTTGCTGACAGTGCTGCCAAAGAGTTCAAATCAGAACAAGCAAAATGATAATGCTTTGGCCTTCTGGGCTGCCAAAGTGTTACAATCAGACAGAAATATAATGCGCTGTCCTCATGGACCCAGGCTCTCTCTCTCTCTCTCGTGCCAAATAATAGAGCTGTACTGCGTCAGGCTTAAAGATTGGGGGCAGATGGCAACATTTATTTAGATTTGTCAGTCACGGGTCAAATGGTGATCGCGACCGACAATACTTTCCTTGCCGTTGGCATCTCAGATTTACTTTACCGTTAATCCAGCCCAGTGCTTTTTTTTACCGTTATATTTCAATTTTGGACTCACGTAAAGAAATCCTTTTAACACCTTTAGACGAGCGACAAAACGCCTCCCCCCCAAAATGAATTCCACCCTCAAGTCCGTGGGCGAGAGGGGGAGCCTCGTCTTCAATCAAAATGTAAAGCTTACCCAGCTCGCGAGATCTGGCCGACTTGAAGAAGCCGTCAAAATATTTGATGGCATGACGAATCGAAACACTGTGACTTATAACTCGATGATCTCGGCGTATGCCAAGAATGGCAGGATAGCCGAAGCGAGGCGTCTCTTCGATCGGATGCCCTTCAGGAACTTGGTTTCATGGAACACTATGATTGCTGGATACTCCCACAATGAGTGTGTTCAGGAGGCATCTGAATTGTTCGAAAGAATGCCCAAAAGGGATGTCTTTTCATGGACTTTGATGATTTCTTGTTACGTGCGGAATGGGGAATTGGAGAAGGCAAGGTGCCTCTTTGATCGGATGCCTGGAGAGAAGAGTTCGGTCTGTTATAATGCGATGATCTCGGGTTATGCGAAGAATAGGAGGTTCGAAGATGCCATCAGGTTATTGAATGAGATGCCGTATCGGGACTTGGTTTCATGGAACTCGGTGCTTGCGGGGTACACGCAGAATGAACTGATGGGACTCGCTTTGAGGTTTTTTGATGACATGCCCGAGAGGGATGTGGTCTCATGGAACTTAATGGTTGATGGCTTTGTTCGAATTGGCGATATGGGCACAGCGTTGGAGTACTTTAGAAGGATTCCTTGCCCAAATGTTGTTTCATGGGTGACAATGCTCAATGGTTACTGCAGGAGCGGTCGGATCATTGAGGCTAGAAGGATATTTGATCAAATGCCAGAGAGGAATGTGGTATCCCGGAATGCAATGATTGCAGGATATGTGCAGAGTTTGCAAATAGAAGAAGCTAGTAGGTTGTTCCTGGAGATGCCAGAGAGAAACTCAGTAACGTGGACAACCATGATTAATGGATTTGTTCGTGTTGGGAGGCTTAACGATGCAAGGGCACTGCTTGATAGGATGCCTTTTAAAAACGTTGCAGCTCAGACTGCAATGATCAATGGCTATGTTCAGGGCAACAGAATGGATGATGCTCATCAACTTTTTGAGCAAATAAGCACACGAGATGCTGTATGTTGGAATACAATGATCTCTGCCTATGCACAATGTGGAAGAATGGATGAAGCTCTGCTATTGTTCAACAAGATGCCAAAGAAGGATGTTGTCTCTTGGAATACTATGATCGCAGGGTATGCTCAAGAAGGGCGAATGGATGAAGCAGTTGGAATTTTTGAACAAATTAGTAAGAGAAATACAGTCTCATGGAATTCTATTATTTCTGGATTCACTCAAAATGGGTTCTATACAGAGGCACTTCAGTATTTTGTGTTGATGAGGAAGGAGGGAAGGAAACCAGATTGGTCTTCATTTGCATGTGGCCTCAGTGCTTGTGCAAACCTTGCAGCTTTACAGGTAGGAAAGCAATTCCACCAACTCCTCCTGAAAAGTGGTCATGTCCATGATACGTTTGCTGGTAATGCACTGATAGCTATGTATGCCCGGTGTGGAAGGATCTCGAGAGCAAGTCAAGTCTTTGATGAGATGGGATCATTGGATCTTGTTTCATGGAATTCTTTGATTGCTGGTTATGCCTTGAATGGCTATGGAACAGAGGCAATCTCACTGTTCCAAGAGATGGAGACCAATGGGGTGAGGCCTGATGAGATCACCTTTGTGAGTGTTCTATCAGCCTGTAACCATGCAGGAATGATTGATGAAGGACTAGATTTGTTTAACACCATAAGCAGAGCCTACTTGCTTAAACCTGTGGCTGAGCATTATGCCTGTGTCGTCGACTTGCTTGGCCGAGCAGGGAGATTGGAAGAAGCATTCAAACTCGTGCAGGGAATGCCAATCGAGGCAACTGCTGGTATATGGGGTGCCTTACTTGGGGCTTGCCGCATATATAAGAATCCAGAGCTTGGGAATTTTGCTGCTGAGAAGCTATTTGAACTCGAACCCTACAAGACTTCAAACTATGTGCTGTTGTCAAACATACATGCTGAGGCAGGTAAATGGGATGAGGTTGAAAGAGTAAGGGTTTTGATGAAAGAGAGAGGAGTGCAGAAGCAACGGGGCTGCAGTTGGATTGAAATTAAGAATAAGGTCTGTGCCTTCTCCTCTGATGATTCAACACAGCCAAGAACAGTAGAAGTGTGCACAGTTTTGGAGACATTGAATGCACAGATGAGAAATACAGGGCTTATGGCTGGTTCATGTCAAATAGAATGTGGATGACATTTGGGCATCAATTCACAAGGATATTATTAATGCTTCTCATTATTCTTCACCGAGAATTCTATTGCTCATAAATGAATTGAGTCAAAGGGATGAAGTACTCTGAGATCAGTGTGACTGAATTCTTTTGCTGTTGGGTTCAATACGATCACCATTGAGCTTGTTGCCTCTGCAAGCTCCATGCCAGAATCACATACGTATATAGAGCTGCATTAAATCATTTCATGTTCAAGTCAGCTCACCATCTAATAGTGAGGCCTCAGTAATCGGTTATGTTGATCATTGAGGGAGAAGAATCTGTTGGTTGAAATTTGAGTTAAAGAATCAGAGATGAGAGCTACATGTGGCAGATCGGAGAATAACCGTAATGATATTAATCCAGCCTCTCCCAACAATGTGGGGGTGGCATCAGATAATCATAAATAGTGTTGATTTTTTGGAGCACATTGTCTCTGTTTGTAAAATATGAGTAGAAATCGTTTGAGAAATTAGTCATGTAATTTGTGACCTATACAAATTATTGCAGCACAATGAAAGCAGTCCTCTACCTTGAAATTTCATTACCAATTCATTTTTGTATCATTGAGACCAAGAGATCAAAATTTTTCAATACAGGAAGAGTAACCTTTTACAATGTTATTTCTATCACCAATCTGTTGCCTCTTCAGACATAAAAAGGGGAATGTCCAGAACATTCTCAGGCTAAAATTTTCAAAAGTAATTCTTTATTATCTACATTGCGAATGATGTCGGTTAAGGAGGGTCTTGGTATAGAGACATTCAATTCGATGATGAAACTTATTTCAGTTTCTCAATCCTTGACCTCTGTAATCAGTTCTCTAGCAGTTTGGTAGTATTGCACTACCTAATTTCATCTAATATCTTGCATGGTTGCATATTGCAGTCCACAAGAACATCTGCATGATTGCAGTCTATGATTGTCTTCTAGTGCGAATGAGGCTACTGCCAGTGGCACCTTTCCCTTGTCAGAAAATGGAGAACACAAACTTTTTGTGCATGTTCAATGTTATAATGGTTTTGTTGTGTCCCCATTCAATTTGATCTTCTCTTTGGTGTCTAAACCTAAATGTTTCTTTTTCATCAAAGTCCCCCAACTTGCAACGCATCAAATATATCTTTTGAACCAAGGGCTGCCATACCACACCGTACCATCCAATACAGGGTATACAATTCTACACCGTATCATATCAGTACGGCATACCATACCATACCGATCTTACCATACCATACCAAACCGTGTACCGACATTATAATTGGATGATACTGGTACGGGGTCCAGTGCTGAGATGGAAACCTTGTTCTAAACACTCCTGTGCTTCCGCTCAACTTCGTCCAGGATCCTCTTCTAGTGCCAACGAGGCAATTGCAAAATTACATCCTATCCGTTTGTCAGAAAATGGAGTTAAACTCTTTGTCCTGGTCAATGTCATAATGGTTTTGCTCTGTCATGTTCAATGTGATATTCTCTTTGATGTATACATCCTACATGTTTCTTTATTCATCAAATTCCTCCAACTTGCAGCATATCAAATATATCTTCTGAACACTCCTGGGCTTCAACCCAACTTCTTCCAGGCTCCTTTTGTAGTCCTTGATCTTTCATCATAGCATGAAAGCGAGCCCTTGTATCCCACATACCCAGGGAAGCATGAATGCCAGATAATATGATGTAAGGGGAAGGGTCTTCTGGTCTCATCTGCAATATCTTTTTTGCTGCAAATTTTGCAAGCTCTACATTTCCATGGACCTTGCATGATGCAAGAAGGGCTTCCCAAACCAACTGGTCTGGCTCACAGGGCATTGCATCAATGAACTCCATGGCATCATGAAGCCTACCAGCACGGCCAAATAGGTCAACTATGCAGGAATAGTGCTCCATTATGGGTTCCAATCCATACTCTGAGCTCATAAGTTGGAAGTACCTACAACCCTCAGCAATGAGGCCCACTCGACTGCAAGAGACTAATAGTCCAGTGAAAGTATATTCATTGGGCCGAAGACCTTCTTTCTGCATTTGGTTGAACAGTTCTAGAGCCTCTGTCTCATAACCATGCTGTGAATGACCTACAATTAAGGCATTCCAAGAGACAATGTCTCTATTTGTCATAGAGTTGAAGACTCTTTTTGCCACTTCAATACTTCCACACTTTGCATACATTGTTATAAGAGAATTCTCCACAGAGAGGTTATCAGCACTCCCCATTTTCACAATCCTTGAGTGTATCTGCCGACCAGTCGAAAGGCTCACTGTTGTAGAGCATGCCTGTATGGCACTGGTGATGCTAAAGATGGGTGGGCTCAGTCCTTCCTGAAGCATTTGCCTAAACAACAGGAGGGCTTCTTCCCCATAACCATTCTGACTATAGCATGTCAATATTGCTGTCCAAGAGATCATATCCTTATCTCCCATCAGCTGAAACACTGTCTGAGCCTTTCTAATTTCATGACATCTTCCATATAGTGTGATTAAAGCATTGCTAACTGATACATCTGATGTGAAACCTTTCCTCATAGCAAGACAATGGATCTCTTTTCCCATTCCTAATTCCTTTAACATTGAACAAGCACCAATTACACTTGCAAACACAAATACATCCATTATAAACTTCTCCTCTATCATCTTACGGAACACATCAATTGCCTCTAGATTGAATCCATTCTGCATGTAAGCCACTAGCAGCGAAGTTTGTGAAACCACATCTTGGTTTATTCTGTCACAGAGTCTAATAACTTCATCCATTCCCCCACACCTCCCATACATTGCAATCAGAGCACTTCCCATAAGATCATCCACTTCAATCCCAAGCTTCACCATGCATCCATGTGCCTGCTTGGCTTGGCTTAGCTTGATAGGTGCATCGAAAGTCTTGACCAGACTAGCAAATGTCATGCCAACTGGCTGAATCCCCCTGCAAATCATGTCCTTGAAAAGCTTGAATGCATAATCCCATAAATGATGCTGCCCACTATTGGCTAAGGAAGTGATCATAGTAGTCCAAGAAACAACATCCTTATTTGGAGTCTGATCAAAGATGTTCCATGATTCTTTGACCTTCCCACACTTGGAATACATGTCAATCAGTGCACCTGCTACAAATGTATCAGATTCGACTCCGAATTTAATTATGTCACAGTGGATTTGGACCCCTGTTCTCAAGTCATTAGCACGAGCACAGCCCGTGACAATGCTGCCAAAAGTGAATTTGTTTGGGAGGAGACTGTCTTCGTCCTTATTCATGAATTTGTTTGGGAGGAGCCCATCTTCAACCTCTCCCACTGGAATTCTGCTACCTAGCATTTCTCTGAGCAGAAAGATGGCATCTTTGAGATTGCCTGTTTGAGCATAGCCACAAATCATCGTAGACCAAGTGACAACATTCCTTTGGGGCATTACGCCGAACAGCTTGCGAGCATGGACGATCATCAAGCGTGAAACATAAGCATGGAGCAGGTTGTTGGAGAGGAAGGTGGAGCACAGGCAGCCCAGCCTAAAAGAGAGGCCATGGACGACCCTTGGGTCGATGGCCCGGCATTTGAGATGGGAGGAAAGCTTGTCTGGAAGACTGGGTAGTGTGGTGGACTCCATTGGATCCATGGGTTTGTGGGAAAGAAGCTATCAGTTTCTTTTCATGGTTGAAAGTGAAGTATGGCTGCTGGATTTGGTTGCAAAAATGCTGATGGATTGGATTGTACTGGGGCTGAGAAGATAAAGAGAGAGGCATTGGCAAGTGTAAAGTTGTCTAGGATGTGATCCAAGGCAGTAAATTTGGCATGGGTTTTGTATTGAACTTGGAAGAAGAGCCCATGAAAAAGAGGGAAGCCCATGGATCATACAGAATAGTGGCTCAGGACTGCTTGGTGATCATAAGAAGTTTAAAATGCAGTTATTATACACAGTTGTTGGGAGGTCAAACATGCCGCTAATTGGATCTGGGAGCAGTGCTAGATGGATAAATATAGTGATATCTTGTTTTCTAATTTTCCATGAGAGCTTTTAATTGTCTTCCTTGATGACCTTTCTATCCTTGTATGGGCTTGACCTATTAATTTTTTGGCAAGAAGGCGTTCATATTTTGTTTACTAATCTTTTGTCTTTTTACTCTTTTTCAAAAAATCCACTTTGCCTTTATCTTATACAATATTACTTTTTATTTCTTTTATAAAAAAAATTATTGAGAAATTCACCGTGCCACGACAATAACCTACTCGCATACTAGGTGCATATACAATACATGATGCACATGTATGAATGTCGATATATTAGTTACTAAAAGATAGAAAGTCTAAAATGAGCCATTCCTATCGGGACAAGAAAAAAAAAATGATGCTTTGTTAAAACAAAATGAAAGTGGTGTTGATTTTTATTGTAAATTTTTATTTTTCGGATAGCTAACAATATAAAAGTATTTTAAACAGGCCAAAGCAATAATTGCACACCAAATATAAGAGGCAAATGAAATATGAACAAAATGCCTCACTTGGTATCATGCTCTTCTCAATCATGTATATACATACGAAGAGTTGGCCATATTTTAGGAAATGAAAGCTAAAGGGCCATTCAATCACTTTATTAGTCCAATTGACCATACAAATTTTCAAAAAATCCCCAATATCATGCAGTCAAATATTTAAAAAATAATCAAAGAATATTCAAGAAATTACTGGAGCATATTCTAAAAATCTATTATTATATCTTTTTCATTAAGGGATTCCCACAATATATTCTTTGGATATTCGTAAAATCTTCAAGGTAATTCTTAAAATATTATTTGATGATCTTTTGAACATTTAGCTATATGACCTCGAAGATTTTTTAAAAATTTATACGATCAACAACTGGGCTAATACTCTTGTTAATATGTAAGCAATTTTTTCTTTAAGCAAAATTCAACCCTTTCCAAAATCTAAGAAGTAAAAGTTTTTAGAGATTAAAAATTTAAGAATCAAGAAGATTTTGCAAGGTCACCTCAATCCAAACCCTTTCACCATGGGAGAAAGTACTACACTTGAATCTTTGGAATATGTTTATCACCTTGAAAATCTAAGAAGTATTTTGAAATAACAATTTAAACACCAAGATGATGTTTGCTAGATAAGTAGAATAGAGAAGATCAATGTAGAATATAAGGATTTAAACTAAAAAAAATGCAGAAAAAAAAAATAATGGAAAAATTAAAGTGACTAATTTGGGATCGAGGTGGCTGCCGAGACCTCCCTACGTGTAGGTACAATCAGTTCGATAGTGATAATCCAAAATAGAAAATAGTTTTAATTGAGTGAGTGATTTTGAGTTGATAAGCTTGGATAAGCTTTATCAGAACTCGTCGAGCTTTTAGCTTTAGTTAGCTGGTTGGAGTATTTATCTCAAGTGAAGATTGTTTGCTATTTTTTTATTTTAATTCTGGATTTTAGTCCATTTGATTTGCCGAGCTTGTATGGTCATTATAAAAGAAAGTTGCAGCTCTTGATGGAAACAAAAAGAAAGGCCTCATCTATTAAATACAGGTTTATTTTTTTTTCCTCTTTCAAGCCTTTGTGTGTTCTCTATTCCAATAGAAGTGATATTAGAGTCACGTGAAGGAGAGTTATAAGAGCCATCATGAATAGTGAGGTGTGAGAGCCACCGTGATCTCACTTGTGACCGAAGATTAGCCATGACAAATTCAAATATCGCTAATGGCTCATCTTTTTTGTCCCTACCCATTTTGGATAGAAAGAACTACAACAGATGGAGTATCCAGATGCAGATGCTCTTCGATTACTACAATATACTTAATATTGTGGAGAACGGAGTTCTAGAACCAAAAGGACAAATCACAGATGTGCAACATCGAGATGCCAAGAAGAAAGATCGTAAGGCTCTCTTCTTTATTCACCAAAGAGTTAGTGATGTAATTTTTGAGAAGATTGCAGCAGCTACTATAGCAAAACAAGCTTGGGACATCCTTGAACAAACTTTTAAGGGTATAGAAAGGGTGCAAAGAGTAAGACTGTAGATCCTATGAAGGCAGTTTGAGTTGCTATAGATGGAAAAGATAGAAACTATAGTAGAGTACGTGACCAGGATCCAAGCTTTATCAAACCAAATGAAGATAAATGGTGAGAATGTGGAAGAGTCCACATTGGTAGTAAAAATCACTCAAGTTTGATTCTATCACCACTACTATTGAAGAAACAAAAGATTTAAATACTATAACTGCTGATGAGTTGTCAGGCTCCTTAGAGGCTTATGAGCAACAGCTTAATGAGAAGTCAGAAGAAAAGCCATTAGACAAAGCCGTCCAATCCCAAGCTTCAGTCAAAGATGAAAAGAAAGAAGATGATAGACAACAGTCTCTTGGAAATAGGTCTCATGACAAAGGGGACAATGAGTTCATGGTAGTGGTAGAGGAGGTAAAGGCAGATCTAACAATAAATCAGAAAATTATGGTGGAAGAGGCAAAGGACATACAGAGGCTGAGGCCATGGATATGGAAAAAGAAGGTATGATAAATCTAATATTTAATGTTATGAATGCAATAGATATGGCCATTTTGCCAGTGAGTGCAGGTCAAAGAACCATAATCAACCTATAGAAGAAGCCCAATTCATCCAAGGAGATGGAGCAGACCATACTCTGTTGATGGCATCTTTGAATAGAGAGGAGCCCAACTATAATATCTGGTATCTTGATACAGGTAGTACAAACTATGTGAGAGAAAGGAATGAGCTGTTTGTGAAGATAGATGAATCAGTCAGAAATTTAGTCAAGTTTGTAGATGACAATACTATACCAATCATGAGAAAAGGTAAAATTTTGATTCAATCAAAGAATTGTGATCATCAATATATTTCAAAAATTTTTTATATTTCAAGTATGAAGAATAATTTTCTAAGCATGAAGCAATTACTTGAGAAAGGATACAAAATGTAACTCAGAGACAATCATTTCAGTGTTTTTGATCAAAATGGTAAAATCATTCTTAAATCTCCTTTGACAAGCAATTGTATGTCTAAAATAGATAGTAAGAATAATGTTTACTATTGTTTGAGTGTAATTACGAATGATGAATCATAGCTATGGCATCTTAGATTTGGTCATTTGAATTTTCAAAGTTTAAAATTGCTTGCTTAGAATAATATGGTGAAGCATTTGCCTATTGTAGATCATCCTAACTAGTTTTATGAAGGATGCATTTTTAGAAAACAGCATAGGAGGTCGTTTTTCAATCACAATACTTGGAGAACAAGTAAACCACTCGAACTTTGCATTTAAATGTGTGTGGACCAATGAACAGTGCTTCACTTGGAGGAAGTTTTTATTTTATAACATTTTTGGATGATTATAGTAGAAAGATTTGAGCTTATTTTTTGAAATATTGATCTAAAGATTGATTTTGATGATGACAAAGAGTTTTGAGTATAAGTTATAAAGTCTAACTATGGTTATGAGAATGTGTAGATTTATTGTTCTTAGTGATCATAATTTTTAAATATTTTTCGACAACTAAATGAAGAACAACTACTCAAAAATTTGATGAAGAAACTCTAGACTAGACACACCCTTCAAAAAAATTTTAAAAAAAATTGATCAAGTTAAGAAGGTAAGTCTAGCCTAAAAAGTAAATTGGAGAAGAAAAGCTGTCAAAGAACTCATGATACACTTGGCACGTCAACTGAGCTGACCCAGTGAAATTCTAAGCCAATCCAGTCTCAGTGAGGATAAAAGACAGAAAGTCATATTTTTAAAGATAGGTGACGTAGCCAACCCAGTTTAAATTGAGCCAACTCAGATCGAGAGTGAGTTGACCCAGAGGATCAGTGAGCCGACCCAGTCTTAAAAGATAGATAGGATGAAAATATAAAATTTTAGATCAGATCTGCTGAGCCGATAAAATGGTTACTGAGTCAATCCAGAGATCAACTGAACCGACCCAGATAGAGACTGAGTCGATCAAGTCGCAGTGAAGCAGTCAAGATAGAAGTCAATTTTTCGGTCACCTGATACTGAGTCGATCCAGAGAGATTTTGACTCAACCCAATAAGGGACCGAGTCGACTCAGAGAAAATTAAGTCGATCCAGTGACTGTAACAGCTAGTTTTCAAAACCATAACTTTTTGCTCCCAACGATTTCCAATGACAGTTTTTCTCTTTCAACAATTAAAATTTCTTCTCCAGCCATCTCCAAGCTTATTTAAGACTAGAGAAACCCTTGGAAAAGGAGAGGAAGTGGATTAAAGAGGAAAAAATTCAGATTGAGTGAGCTTCATCAAAAATTATTGAAAAAAGAAAAAAAAAAGAGGATTTAGTATACTATTTTGAGAGCTTTCAAAGAGTGATTTTCTCCAACATCTTCTTCATCTTCTCAAATATCAATTGAATAAGAAATCAAGCATCAAAGAGCAAATCACCAGCTTCTTCTCCATACTCAAAAGAGTTTCACTTTTATTTTCTTTTTTGTGCTAAAATTTTTTATCTTTGTATTTTGATTTCTTTATAAGTTTTTTTGAAAAAAAGAAACTAAGAGATTAGGCCCATCCAAGTCTGGAATTGAACTTATTAGATTTTGGTTGGCGAGCCCGTAAAACCAGCTGGATTGATAGTGAGCCCGAAAAACTATCGGTGTAAGATTGTGATTGGTGATCTCTAAAAATCACTGAATTTATTTGTGAGCTCAAAAAAATAAACATACTGTAATTAGAGAGACTATAGTAGAACTTTCAAGGAGAACTTGGGGAGTGGACATAAGTGCGAGTTGCACTGAACCATTATAAAATTCTTGTGTGTTTGTGTTTTATTTTTTTTTTGTTTATCTTTCTTGCATTCAACACTTGCTTTGCATTACTCTTACTCTTGCATTATTTCATTCATATCTTAGTTCCACTGTTGTATATTGCCTTCACTTTATAAGCACTCAAATTAACTTAATTTGAAGCACATATTTACTTAGAGTTTAATTTGGCTAAAATATTTAGAGAAGCCAATTCACTCTCTCTTGGGTTGTCATTTTTGGACAATATTTGGTATCAAAGTAGGTGCTCTAATTTTTTTGATTTAAAATTTTAGAGTTAAAGATCTCATGGTTGATTCATTTAGTTCTTTGTTGGATGAAGGACACTCAACCATTAGACCTTCTTTGTTCAATAGTGCCAATAATACTTATTGAAAAGTTAGGATGAGAATTTTTATTCAAGCACAAGATTATGACATATAGAGTGTCATACTCAATGGTCTTCGTACACCCACAATACTTGTCAATAATGTGTGTGTGTCTAAACCTGAAAAATATTGAGATGAGCAAGATAAGAAGCTAGCTCAATTAAATACTAAAGCTATAAATATTTTATATTATGCATTAAATTATAATAAATTTAATAGAATATCAATATATTTATCTGTAAAAAAAAAATTGAGATAGACTTGAGGTGACCCATGAGGGTACAAATCAAGTCAAAGAATATAAAATAAATATGTTGGTTCATAAATATGAGTTATTTAAAATGAAACCTCATGAGACAATAAGTGATATGTTTAGAAGATTTACTGAAATTATAAATGAGTTAAAGAGTCATGAAAAAGACTATTCTAATAGTGATCTTGTGTGCTAAATTCTTAGATCCTTACCAAAGACTTGAGGAGCAAAAGTAACAGTAATCCAAGAAGTCAAGGACCTCAGCAAGCTTACTTTGGAAGAGTTAATCGGATTACTCTGTTAGATATATACCCTAAAAATCAGATTAGCTGGCACATGTATACATTCTCGGGATATAATTTTTGTAATTAAAATTTTGAAATAAATAAATTTGAATTATTTTTTTTTCATGTTATGTTTAAATTATATCTATGAATCATCTGAAAAAATAATAGATGATAATAGATATTCTCAAGAATTAAAAATTTGAGGCACGTATCATTAGTAGTTAATTCCTAAATACTCCTGATCGATGGATTGTCACAAGGATGATAATTGATTCGGATAGATCAATGCACGGATCGCTTCCTTTTGTAGGTAGATGAGTCTTGAATCTACAGTATGGAGATACTGAAGTGAGAGTACAGATACTTGATAGATATCAAGGGTACTGAGTGTGATCAATATGAGAAGTCACTAGGATGGCTATCCACTCGTCAGTGACTTACTCAAAGTTGCAGTTGTGTAGATAGTTCTTTGACTAGCGATGTCTCGGCTGTTCACAATAAAGTTACTATAGTTTGACTATATGATTATTTAGTTACCTAGCCATTCAAAATCTTGTAGTGTATGTTGGCTACAGTAGGTCCATTGTAAAAATAGGATGTGCACCAAGATAAGATCTGTCGACTCTGATAGACAGGGAGACGTCCTATGCGATTTATGAGACTGAGTCTAAAAATCCATGGCCATGGTAGGTGAATAATGAAAAAAAAATTTATAAGATTTCACATGGACTCGAGTTGATTGAATCCAGCATATGACGGATGAATGAGTTTGACGAGTTATCCTTAACCTGTGACTTATCTGGAGTCACGATAGAGGATCCGAACTACATAATAACTACACCTAGAGGTTCAATATTTTATTCTACTAGATTGTCACTATATACTGTTAGGTATTACTGATGGATAATAAGACTCATAGAACGTCATCCTGATAATCGATGACTCTCGATGGATAGAGTTGGAAGTATTCCAACCTATTGAAAGAAGTTTCAATGATATTGTGATGAAAATCATAATATATCTCACTACTAGACAGAATAGAACCTATGAGATCATATACAAAAGAAGTCTTTGTCTGATTAGATGGTTGAATTATGATTATGAATTGTAATAGAAATTAATTATCAATATGATTGATAATGCAAAAATTGTAATAAACTAATTCGCTAAGTGTTAGTGAATTGTAGGAGGATCAATTGACAATTGGATTACAGTCTAGCTTATTTTGATTGAGCTATGGGGTTCAAATCAGATCCAATTAAATTAGATTCAATTTGGTTTAGTTTGGACTTCATTAGATCAAGTCTAACTGAATTATGAGATAATCCAATTACATAAGGAGATCAATTCCTAGTTTGACTAGAACTTGATTGAATCAATTTTCTAATCAGATTAGAATTTAATTTAGATTTAATTAAGTTCTTAATTGGATTAAAAATTAACTTAATTTATTTGCTAACTAATCTTAATTTGGTTAGGATTAAATCAGATTTAAATTGAATTTAAATTAGTAAACAAACGAATCCTAGTTGGATTACGATTTCTCTTCGGTGCCACCTCTCTTCTTGTGCCACCTAAGCCCAACGCCAAATCTGATTTGACATGTAGTTGGACCAGCCCAAGCATCTCCATACTACCTCTCTTATATCCATTTTTGGTTGTGATTAAATCTGATTTGATCTGATTTTAATTGGATCAAAATAGGACTCCCAATTTGATTGGGTTTCATCTTAACAAACCTAGTCAAACTCTAAGCCCTTTAACCCTTGGACACCATGTATAAATAAGGAGCCTTATGAATGTGGGAGAGCATCTGAAATCCCACCTTGGGCATCAGATTTTGGGCATGAACAAGCTTGGGGCGTGAGGTTTTAGAGAAAAAAAAAAGAGAGAAAGGTTCTCTCTTCTTTTAGTTTTCTTCTTCCTTTTCTTTCTCCTGTTTTTCTCCTCCTCTTCTCCTTATTCTCTAAGAGGGTCTTAGAGAGTTGAAGAAAGTCTTCAATCAGCCATCAAGAAGGCATCTTCTGCAAGAAAACTAGCACCTCGATGAAGATAAAGGCTTCTGGTTGGATCAAGACTTCATATGGATATCCGTAGAGGTCAAACGTGTGTGCAGCTCTACAAGAATCTCACTCTATGAAGAAGGTATTCATCTAATCTAAATCTAGTTTTTTTTTTATTTTCAGCATCTTGATCTTGCATGTGATAGATCTTAGGGCATCAATAGATTAGATCTGTTGCGTGCATGATAGATTAAAAGAATTTTAATCTAGGACTGAAATTTTTTTGCTGCTATTTTTTAAATTTCTGCATGCACCTCTAGGAGATGAGATTTTCTAAAAATTCTTTACGCTCATGACACATGAGCTCAATATGAACCAAAGCATAGAGGAGGAAGAGATGAAGAGGAGAACTCTTTCACTCAAGTCATCAGCTATTGAAGCAAGTTCAAGTGGATATATCGAAGATTCAGAAGACGAAGAAATGGCGATAATTACAAGAAGGTTCATAAGATTTATGAGAAAGAAAAAAAAGTTTTGATCCCAAGAAAAAGATTCAATTCAGAAGATATAAAATGGACTATCTTCTACTGAAAAAGAGCTCAAAGAAATTAAGAAGAAAAGCTATATTGACTTATTGGAGCAGTAGTGAGAGCTCAAATTCTGAAAAAGAGTCATTCTCAAATGAAGAAGAGACAAACCTATACTTGATGGCTCACAATGAAGAGGTAAGCTTAATTCAATCTAATAATTTTACTTTTGATGAATTACATGATGCATTCTCTGAATTATTTAATGATTTTAAAAGACTATCGAAAAGGAACAAAAAGCTTAAGAAAGAAAATCAAGATTTGAATAAAGATAAAGATAGATTAGAAGAAAATAAGAAAGAATTGCAAACTAAATAAGATAATTTAATTAAACAAAATGAAAGTCTAGAAAAAGAAAGAAATAGATTAAAATCCATAGTAGATGAAAAGAATAAAGTACTAATTAAACAAAAAGTTTTGTTAGAAAAGAATGAAACTTTAAAAAATAAAATAAATGAACTAAAATCAATTGTAGATAAATTTTTTATTAGTTTATAAAATTTGCATATATCAATGGATAAATAAAATATGGCATTTACAGCTAACTATAACTCTTTTGCAAAACTAAAGTCTTCAAAAATTTCAATTGATAAATATCATTTTGATAAAAAATTTATTACATGCTTTCAATGCAACAAAACTGGACATAAATTATTTGATTGTTAGACTAATATATATAAGAATAAAAGAATCAAACAAATTTTGGTTCCAAAAGGAACAATTGATACTAACCTCAAAAGACCCAAGTTAATTAGCTTGGGTACCAAAATATACTTGATCTTTGTGAGTGCAGGTATGCTTGACATCTCTCTAATCCAAAAGAGAATGGTACCTTAATTATGGATGCTCAAGGCACAAAATGAAAGATGGAGGAGTTAAAATTCTTGGAGATAAGTTGGTAAATTGATAATTAAATATTAAAATTTTTGATATTTAATTTTTATTATTTTAAATTTGATATTTCTTATATTTTTTTCAGAAATAATTAAATATGAAGATTTTATCGTAAAATAACAAGCAACGGTCCTTCGATACATGTAGATAAAATTCAAATTCAAATTCAGACCTGTTATATGCACGACATGCAAAGATATATTGACATCACAAATCCAATAGATAAAAAAAAAAAAAGAAAACATAATTATACATGAGTCCCATGGTGAATTGAATGCAATAGGAGGCTTGGCTCACATATAACAACTGGGAGTGGTTTGAAGGGAGCTCAGTGGTGGGATGCAGCAGCTTGGAGAAGATTCAAATGACCAGACATGTGGGATTTGGTGGTTTCAAGTGGGTCCGATTTGAAGGCCTCGAGTGGAGCGCTGGTTTCAAGTGGAAGTGGGTCTTCACAGTGCATGGTACACAACAGTGGGGCACAGCTTGGTCCATGCATGGTCTTGACGTGGTTTGCAGGCGACTAGTATGTGTGCGATTCAGGCTTGGGAGAGCGCTAGATTCAAATTTTAAGCAGTCACCTGAGTGTTATTGGATGTGGACAGCAAGCGGCATGCATTCACGTTCGTGCAGGATCAGTTAGAGCAAGACATCGCCTGATACACAGAATAGGGATCGAGATGAGAAAGGAGTCCGTGAAGGTTCAAAAGATTGAATACATTTGGGACTATGGGCTACGAGGGCTATAAAAAGAGGTCTAGACACAAGAAAAAAAGCATCTAAGAGTGAGAGAGATATAGAGAGGGGGACAGCGAATATAGCTTTGGGTTATAGAGAAAGCTTCTAAGAAGGAAGTGCTTAGAAGCTGAGCTTTGTTTCGCCGTCAACATCATCTTGAAGATCAGATCCAAAGAAAAAGAAGAAGAAAAGTCAGTTCGCTCTACGGAGTATGAAAGAAGAAGAAGTAGTCATCAGCCATCTTTCTGATGAGACTATGCTAATCAACTTTAAATCTTTATTACAGTTTATTTTATTTTATTATTTTTTTTAAATTTTTTATAATTAAATTTTACTTTCAATTAATGTAAAATTTATTTTTTTGTTCTTTAAATTTTTGCTCTTTATTTTTATTGCACGCAGATGCTAAGATCTAGTTAGTAGATCTTATTACCAATTTATTTTTATACTCTTTAAATTTTTTATATTTATTTTTATTGTAAGTAGAAGCTAGAATCTAAATAGTAAACCTTAGTATCATATTTATTTTTCATACTTTTAATATTTATTTTTTGATTTAAATTACTTTCCTCAAAATTTTATTTTTTTATAAAAAATCAAAGTTATCAAATCAAAGTATTATCTTCTCTGTGAATTCGATCCGATTCGCTACTCTCTGTATATTTTTAATTTTTATTGAAATCAAAATTAATTTGACAATCATAGTATCCTAACGACAACATCGCGAGCTATCACATTTAATTAGAAAGTATATTAAAATATTGATGTATGATTTGAGTATTCATCAATTACATGTCAAATGATTCAATATTTTATCTTATTGATTTTGATGATGTTATTTTGATTGACTATTATAATTAAGCATTATGATTGATTATGATTGAAAATATATTGAATAAAATTGATTTATGAATTCTCATGATTAGAGTTTGAGAATAATTTGAAACAATGGTATATTTATGTTTGATAAGCTAAATTTTTTGAAAAAATATTTTCAAACTCAATTGGTATCTTAAATTATCTTAAATACTTATAATGATTTGAGGGGAGAAAATTTGATAAATAAAAAAATAAATTTAATATATCAAATTACATCAAAATCTTGTCATAATATGATATTTTTTATAATATGATATCAAGTTGAATATGAGATACAAAATTCAATAAGGATAAGAATTAATTTAGTTGTATTAAGAGTAAGCAAGAAATAAAACTAAGAAATTTGACATATAGTAAGGGGAAGTAAATTTTGAATAAAAAAAATTGAACTCAATTGATCTGATCATGATCAACTTTTTGATCCAATATCAATCAACCACCCATCTCGATCCATGTGCATCATGTGTGATAGGCTTGCAATTCAATCAACCATTAATATGCAAACACATCATAGAATACAATCCAAAAGATCAAAAGCAATCATAATTATTACCATCCATTTTTAATGAGACTCATAGGTCTCTAAATTACATGAATCATATGATGTGCGCAGACCCAATTTACAGGCATTAGATCTAATCTAATGAGAGTGCAGGTCTCCAAATACATCAATATAATGGTGCTTGCAGATACCATGATCACATCACTGAACATCATAGATCTAAAAGGATCTTTCCATGATCATCACCTCATGCATCTCATACATGAAAAGTAAAATTCCTGAATATAATTAATTCGATTGCTATTAAATGATCTGTTGATCATTTGGTTCATAATTTTGATTGCTTGTGATCAGTCATCGCAGCAGTAGAACTAAAAAAATCAGCAAATATAATCAACAATTTTAAAATCTAAGAACCTAATATTAATCATGTGAGGGTGGCTCTGATACCACTATTAGAAAATCGGATAGCATGCAATATTAAAATTTTAAAATATAATAAAAAAAATAGATTAAAACTATTTTAATAGTACATGCATGCATGAGATCGCATCTTAAAAATATTAAATTTTTTCATAGATTTAAGATTAAGATAAAACAAAAGAGAGAAAGATCTAATCTTTACCTTGCATGAATAGATCTTCACCGCAATTCAATAATCCATGGATGTCTTAAAAGTTCTTTTGAAGTCGCACAAGCATTCAGCCTCTATAGATATCCACACAAGGCTGATCTAATCAGGAGATCTCAATCTCATCGGGTGCTAGCTCCTTTGTAGAGATCACTCCTTGGATTACTGAATTTTTTTGATCCTTTGCTCTTCTCAAGAGAAAATCAAAAATCAAGAGGAGGAAGAAGATAGAGGAGATGGTGTCTAACCATTGGACATGGGCTTGTGGAAGAATAAGGCTAGAAAATTGTCCAACTCTTGGACATGGCATGGAAGAAGGAAGAGAGTCTTAACATTGTCCAACTCTTGGACGTGGCATCGAAGAAAGAAAGAAAGCCTCAAGGATGAAGCAGTGCCCCTTTGACCCTTTCTTCTTTTGTTTTCACGCCATTTCCTTCATGCCCTCTCTTCCTTAATCTTATCACATTAGATGAGATAAGGAGGCACCCTTTAAAACTCTTCTTTGGGTTTTAGATAGTATCCATGTAGTTAAGGAGTCTTTCCGTGTGCCAACAAAACCCCTCACACATGCCCACTTTTTCTCATGATAATTCATAGTTTAGGCATTCCATATGAGGCGTGGATCAAGGGAGAGTCCTTCTGCATGTAAAACACCTTTTACAGATAGAGTCCAATATGGTTTGGGTTATTAATAAGTCAACTACTTATTGAGTCTAAATCTTTTAGACTTATGAAATCTAATCTAACTCAAACTTAGATCAAATCCAATCAAATTAAATTTAAATTTAATTTGACAAGGACTCAATCCCAATTATTTGATCAAATTAAATAATATAGCAATAATTGTAAATAAATTCTCCTATAACTCTCTAGCTGTTAGCGAGTCCTCTCATGTAACTTTTACAAATCAGGCAAATCATCAATCATATTGATAATCCAATCCTGATGTGATTAGAATTCATAATTCAACTATCCGATCAATCAAAACTTCTTATGTGTATGATCTTATAGATTCTATTCTATCTGATAGTGAGATATATTGTGATATCCATCATAAATATCATTGAAACTTCTTTCAATAGATTGAAATAATTCTAACTCATCAAATAAGAATTATTGACCTTCAAAATAATTTTTGTTATTCTCATAATCGACCAGTAATACCTAACAGCATGTAGTAGCAAACCAGCAAAATGAAAAGAATGAATCTCTAGATATAGTTATTATACGATACAGTTCTTCTATCGTGAGCTCTGACAAGATGGAGATTATAAAAAAATTCATCAAATTCCATCATCTGTCATATGTAAGATTTATTCAACTCGAGTTTATTTAGTCAAATCTCATGGAAGCTCTTTTTCATTATTCATACTATCATGGTCATGGTCTTCAGAACTCAATCTCATAAATCACATAAGACTATTCCCTATCTATCAAGATCAATAGATTCCATCTAGATGTGCATCTTATCCCTATAACGAACCTACTACAATCAATCAGCACCGTAAAGATTCGAATGGCTAGAGATTAAGTATATATACAGTCAAACTATAGTAACCCCATTACAAATAGCCAAAGCACTGCAGGTCAAAAAATCAGTCATACTACTACAGCATTAAGAAAATCACTAACAAAAAAGTAGACATCTAAGTGACTTCTTATGTTGATCATGCTCAGTATCCTTGTTCTCTAACAATCATCTGCACTTTCACTCCAGTGTTCCCACATTATAGTCTCGAGATTTATCTATCTGAAGAAAAGTGATCCATGCATCAGTCTTACTGGATCAATCACCATCTCTGTGATGATCCATCAATCGAAAGTAATTTAAAAATTAATCATCAATAATACATACCTCAAATTTTTAACTTTTGAGAATATATACTATCATCTTATTAATTCTTTGGATGATTCATGGACACACACACTACATGAATAAAAATAAACTGTCCATTTATTAATAAATAATAAGGTTAAGTACAAAACTGTATCTTAGTAAATGTATCGATCTAATTGGCTTCTAGAGCACACATCTAACAGAAAGATGCTACAAGTCCTCAAAAAAAATGCTAACAATTTCAAAAAATAATAAAAAAAAGATGGGCACTTACCTCATTAATGTGAATCAATGTTCATTACCATCCAATCCAGTGGGGTACTTAAGAAAAAGTCTTAGACTGCTATGCTATGCACTCCTATAGCTCTACTATACTAGGATGGTAGGAATGGGAAGCCAAGATCTATGTACGAAGGGGATGAAGAAGCGGTGTGCATGCACTCCAATGAGGAGAGGAAGACGTGATCGTCATTTTCCCTAGCAAACTATTCTTATGGTCATTTCATCATCATCAAGCCATATATATGAATCCTTGCCCGATTGTGTCAGTGGCCAGGGCTTTTTCCTTTCTCCAGCTAGTGGAAGAACTTTGATTGATCATCAAGGTGGGCTTTTTTGTAGTCTTTTATTTTATCTTTGTTTAAGAACTCATCAAACAAATTAACGAAGGGTTACTATAGAGATGTTGCTGCGTTTCTTCTTTCGATGAGCGTCATCTGAGTAGGAAAGGAATGAGCTAAGCATAGAAAATAAGTTTTCATTGCTTTTTAAATTTTTTATCTTTTTTTTTCTATTCATTAAAGCATTGGTGCATTGCTGCTAGTGAATGGTAGCCATTGTCCACTAATATTGCATCATCTGAAAAAAAAATAAAAAAAAAGGATCAAGAGAGGGATTGGGCATGATTGGTAGCATTAGGGTATTGCTGCCAGTGGGATCGCAGCCATTGTGTTCTCAGTAGGCATAGGAGGTTAGGAAGGATAAGGGACTAAGAAGGAAGAGAGGGAGGAGGGGAGAAATGGGTTCAACACTAAGAAGAAAGAGAGGAGAAAATGAGTTGCGATGCGATTTTGAAGAGAAGAAGAGGGCATAAAAGGATCCAAACCTAGAAAGTGGACTGACCTGACTTTTTCATTGATGATCTACTACTTTCTCTGAGTTATAGATGTCATTTGGGATTAGTTCGTAATGGCTAGACAAGTTTTATATGGATTCTTGGGCCTCTAGATTTTCTATCTTTGTAGATTTTAAACTATCCTTATGTTGATTGATGATATCGAGATTGAAGAATACTTTTCGTCGGTATAGTATCACCAAATCATCTAAAATCTCTTTTTACAGCTTCCAGCTCTAGAACCTGCTATAGAAAAAGTTAAACAACTATTACAACTAATTCAATTAGTTCACATACCATAGGATCCTTCATGTACATCTAAAGGCTCCTAAAAATGGTAGATTTCTTTTTTGGGGGTTATGATATTTTTTAAGATGTATAACTACATTGGTCATCCATGTGCAGATAGATGCATGCTTGCTGCATATATTATCTATGCACCTTTTCTTAAAAAGAATCTGTGCAGGATATGCATACAAACATTTGCATTATACATATTTTTTAAAAAATGTGTGGATGTTCTACATATTTTAATTTATGTATTTTTTTAATAAAAAGAAAGATTTCGTGTAAAAAATGTATGCAAGGGGGAACATGGAACTCTAGTGTAAATTGAAGCAAAAAAAGAATGAGGGTTAAGATTAATTTTTTTTATTATTATTTCTTCCTCCTTTGCGAGGATGAATCTAAGAATTAGAAAGAATACAGCATGACCAAGAACATAGCAAGGATTAGGATCAAGATCTAGTTCGAGACAGAAATTGGTTGCACTTAGGTTTTTATTGGGGTAAGGATGAAAATAAAAAAAATAATTAGGGTTTTAGTTGGCAAAGGAGATCAAGAAGGAGAAAGTTGAAATACTTATTCATTTGGTCGAGGAATGCGATGATGACCAGCACAGTCAAGAATCTAGCAAGGATCGCAATGCATAGTGATAATAAGTAGTACGATGAAGAGCACGAATGAGCATAAAAGGAGTAAGAAGAGAAATGAAAAAATGAAGTGGGAGGATATTAGACAATGGAGGTGAAGGAGAAGATAGTTGGGAGAAGAATGTGGGAGAAAATATGAATAAGAACACCAAAAGAGAAGTGGAGATTGAAAGGGGTCCAAACAGTATCAAAAGAAATGAGAAAGAGGTCGAGAGAGGATTAAATTTATTTATCAATTAAATTAAAAAGATTAATTAGGTATTTTTATAATTTTTATAAAAAAAAATTGATCGGATTAGTTGTACATAACTAATTTTATCATTTGCAATTTTTTTAAAGACTACAAATATTTTATGCCAATATTTTTAATAATTATGACCAAAAAATATTTTTGACTTTTTTTGATGATATATCCAAAATATTTTTGATGTTTTAATTACTTATTACGCATAGAAAAATAATTAATTAGTCAATAAAAAATTATTATTTGTTCCTCTATTATAGAATTGAGGTAACTTCTATGTTAAAAAAAATTATAGTGATTGTTCTATGATAAAAAATTATTTATTTATATTTTTAAATATAATTTATTAATTTATTTATGCTATTTTTAATTGTGTTTATTTTCATTAGTATTTCTATTCATGTACAGTATACATTATTTAAATTCAAGACAAGTCATTATTTTTAGGAAACTATATATATATATATATATATATATATATTTATATATTTATATATAGATATAGATATATAGATATAATTTTTTCTCATAGTTTTTTTGAGTTGCATTTATTTTGGAGAAAAATATTGTTATTATTTGTTTCCATAATATTGCAAAATTTAATGAATCATTAAATCTTGGATTGCCTGAATATCAAATTTTGTGAAGCATTATTGTAATACAAAGAGCGCACACATAAATCGCATAACATGTTTAGACTTGTATTCAATTTATGTTATTACAAAGAAAGAGTGGATTTGCTGTTATTAAAAGAAATTTTAGCTTTTCTAAATGATTAATTGGATTATAATAGAAAAAAAAAGCTTTAAAATTTTGAGAAAATATCAAAATACATAATTTGATATTTGCATTTTCATTGATTGGTGTAAATCATCATCTTTGGTTGCCACTACTTTTTCTTATTTCTCCTCTTCTTAATTTATTTGATTCTTTGAAGAAGATGATGACGAAGAAGGTAGAAAGGTGGTGACGTCTTCTTGTTTATGTTTTATAGTGACTACTTGTTTCTTAGTATTCTCTAACTCATCTAGGATTTTTAAGATGGATCTTAGAGTCCTTATAAGACTGAAATTGCTGTGCAGTGGATGTGCCAAAGAAGGAGACATCAAATTCAAAGTACATGAAGATAGATGGAGAGGAAACAATAGAAAAAAGAAGAAACATAGTGTTTCAAAGGAGAGAGAATAGAAAAAAATGTAGATCTATTTCTCTACTTGGTGATCATTTATATCTTTGTGAGACTTTTTAACTCATCGGGAGTTTTCCTTCACAATGGAGGATCGAGTGACCTCACATCTCCTCTCTTTCTTTAAATAAGCTATATCTTTAGTAGGTGCACCTCTTTTGCTTTTAGATTGAAAGAAACAGCAAAAAAGTTAGCCAAACAAAATAGTGTACTAATACTAAGTCACATAAATGATGGATAAGATTACAACTATTCATAAAAAATTTTGCAATACTTCTTATTTACTTTTTTATCTTTTAATTGGGATGCAGAAGAAGAGGGGGTAAGTATTGTTGGGGCCAATCCTCTCGTCGTCTGGTCGTCGGGAGAGAGCGCCTGCAAAAGAAATCCGCACTGATCGGAGGTGGCTCCGATGGGGACCCTCCGACGGTCAAGTCAGAGAAGAGACTAGGCAACAGTAGAAAAGAATCAAAGAGCTCAGCGAGAGAGGGTGAGAGAGCTAGAGAGGAAGAGTTCAGGAGTTTCGAAAGCTTTCAGCACTGTTGCCTTCCCCATTTTATAGTAGAGTGCGGCATGATGCCGTCATTTATGGCGCAGACAATGAGAGAGTTGTCAAATCGTCGGAGACTGTCAGAGTCACCATGGGGCTGTCACGTCGTCGTGGGGCTGTCAAATCACTAGGGTTGACCCATGCCTCAAGTGAGACAATGTCCCAGGACGGCTACTCCGCACGCCTTTGTCAGGGTGGTGGCCCACAGCAGTCATACGGCATTCGGGAGAACCGACCGACTGTACGCTGGCATCTGATTGAGGAATGTCGGGTGAAAGCTCGGAGACCCTCCGACGGATAGTCGGGGGCATTGCGGGAGTCGGATATCGGGCTCCACAGTTCGATCAGTCAGAAACGGAGAGGGTCTGCCCGACTGACATATATTCGGTCGGGGGGCGTCTGTAGTCGTCGGTCGGTGCGGTCGATAGAGTCAGGTGCCGGTCAGATGGGCCCGACGGTGAGTCGGCGTGAGAGGGACCGATCGGCATATCCCAACAGTTGCCCCCCAACTCCTGAGTCGGATGGTGTGCTGGCCAGCGTCCTTGCATGGGCGACGGTGTCGGACGAAAGGAGTGGATATTCACCGCATTAAGTCCTGACTCTGACGATCGTACCGTTGGTTGGTCCGGTGTCAGGCATTTTATGAGTGTCAGACGTCCCGTCCTGTCAGTGTCAGGCATCTCATCCCATCGGTGTCGGACGTTCCGTCCCATCGGTGTCAGGCATCTCGCCCCGTTGGTGTCGGACGTCCCGTCCCGTCGGTGTCAGGCATCTCGTCGGGAATGAAAACCATCGTTTTCGCCATCTCTTCGGGAATGCGAAACGCCACGGCCTTTCCGCCGCGTGGCAGGTGGCCATTGGGCCGGGTCTGCTCAAGCGGATGGAGGTGACGTGGCCCGATCTAAGGACAGGTGCATCGAACCGTCGGGCCGAAGGAGGGCCCAGATGTTGCCACGTGTCACGATCCGGAAGATCCTCGCTGGTCGTGCTTTCATCTCGACCGTCGGGGGGTGCTATATATACAGGGTCACCTGCATCCGAATTTTTACTTTTCAAACTTGCTGTCGAAACTCTGGTTGAGCGGTCCCTTGCCTTAGGTAACCGTCCCCATTTTCCTCCCTCAGAAAATCTTTTTCCTTAGGAGCCTTCATCGTTGTCCTTCATCTTCTTCCTTGCTTCCTTGTGGTCCTCTTCCTTCTTCTTCTTATTCTCTAACTTCTGTTCCAGCGTAATGGCTAGAATATCTCCACGAGGAAGTCGGTCGGGGAACCCGACTGACGATTCTCGATCGACCCCGGAGGTGGAGGTCTCTTCACTTTCAGGGCCGAACGTTGTTCGGCTCCGGGAGCAGTACTGCATCCTGGAGCAGTTTCAACTGTTCGTCCCTGGAGCCAATGGTCGGGTTAACAACCTGCCTGAGGGCCAGGTGGCCTTCTACGTCGAGGACCTCCAGGCCGGTCTTCGCTTTTCGATCCCGGAGTTCGTCCGGAACGTGCTGGACTACTACGGGCTGTGTCCGGCGCAGCTTGCGCCGAACTCGATTCGGCTGATAGTCAGGTTTGCTCTGTTGTGTCGGTTTTTGCTGACCGACCCTCGAATTTCACTCTTCTGAGCCTTTTTTGTTCTCCGACCCCATCCTAAAGCCCGAGGGTGGTGGTATTTCAATCCTCGGAAGGGTCTCTCCTTTATCACCGATCTTCCATCGTCGATTCATGGATGGAAGAACCAGTTCTTCTTTGTCTCTTCTTCTGTTCCTTGGGGGTTCTCTACCCGTTGGGGGGACCCTTGAACCCAACCAAATGAGAACAGTCAGGTGGAGGCCGGGGATCGGGAAGATTTTCACCGTCTGAAGGATGTCTCGATGTCGAAGTAGAAGGAGCTCGTCACCGAGCAAGCCCTGTACGACGTCGGTCTCAGCTCGATTCCTCGCCTAGGTCTGTGTTTTTGCTGTTGTTGTTTTTTTTTTCGATGTTGATCGTCTGTCGTCATCGCAGATATGCCATCGAGGACGAGATTGACGGCCGCCAACATCCGACAGCATGCGGCATGGAAGAGGCCGGCGCAAGGGACCGAACCATCACAGCCTCCCAAGAGGCCTCAGGTAGTTCCGCCGAGCGAGCTGGCTAGGGTGGAGGCAGGGCCCGGCTCCGAACGGATGTTGGATCGGGAGTCGGTCATTGCACTGTCGATGCCGACAGTGCCTGTTGAAGTCCCATCCGAGGGACCATCGGCCGAGGGAGCAGCCTCACCCGAGGGACGGGCAATCGAGGAATCGGTCGAGGGTGTGCCGGCTGCTCAACTGGCAGAAGAGATTCGGAAAGAGGCGCGCGAGCCCGAGCAACCTGCGTCGGCGGCTGCCGCGCCTTCGGGAGGGACCCAGTCGGGCTCGAGCATGCCCTCCCTTTCTGACGTCAGGGCTTGGGTGTCCGTGCGGGGGAAGGCCCTGATGGCATCCGACGATGACAGGAGGTCAGCCGGTGGCGGAGCGTCGACCGACTCCCTGTTTCCCAAAGGGGCGTCGGCCCTGACCAACCATGACTTGGCTAGGAGGCAATGCCAGGCGCTCATCCTTCTGGCCGACGTTGAGGTCATGAAGAATCAGTGGGTATCTGACATGCTGTCCTCCTTCTACCCGACTATGATCCAGGTAAGTCTTCCTCCTTTCCGCTTTCGTTATCATTTTTCATAAGTTCGGTCTTCTAACAGTCGGCTTTGTTTTTTGCAGCTGATCTATAACATATCCGAGCTGGAGGCCGAATATCGAAGGTTCGGCGATCTGCGCGTGGCCTGGAAGGATAAGGCCATGGCTGCCGAGGCTGATAAAGTCATACTGGTCGACCAGCTACAGCAGTCGGTCGATCGGGAGGCCCGACTTGAGGGGGAGATCTCCCGCCTCACCGAGGAGGTCTCCGGACTCACAGGTGCACTGGCCGCTTCGAGGACCGAGTTGCAGTCGGCCCGGGATGACGCCAAGCGAAAGTCTCGCACCGTTCGCCGGCTGCGCCATGAGCGGGATGACTTCGCCAAGGAACTCAAGGCCGAACGCGAGTAGCTCTGAATAAGCTTAGGGAACCTCGCTAAGGCTGAAGAGAACTTGTCCACCGCTCAGGCCGACGCGGACATAGCAAGGGCGGAGGCGGAGTCAGTAAAAGAAGCCATGGGTCGGGCCGTGGAGGACTTCCGCAACTCCGAGGAGTACCGGGAGGAACTTCTGGAAAGCGGTTTCCTCTCGTACCGAGTGGGATACGAGGACACTCGGGAAGCCGTCTGGAGCTTGTATTCGGAGCTCGACCTCAGTAGCATCGTTCCGCCAGAGTCGGAGGCCCAAGCTGAGAAGGAGATGGCTGACCCATCGTCGGGAGATTGCACCACCGTGGTGGAGGCCAACGCAGACCAGTCCACTGAAGGCCAGGCGGCTCTATCTCCCGAAGCGGCCCCGACCCCTGAAGCCCGAGTGGATGCGTCGATCGCCCCCGGTCTTTGCCCGATGGAGGAAGCCGACTCCGAGGATTAGTCGGTCTTTTATTCTTACTTTTGTTTGGTATACTTGTAATCGGGCTTCGACCTAATTTTGTAAACTTAGCTCAAGCCTCAATGAAATCAAAATCTTTTTAACTTCAACTTTTTCTTTGTCCCTATGTGTCTCGGGAAGTAGTGTCTTGTGTGACTCATCGAAATACTTTCGAATGCATAAGTCATGAGCCCGACCTATTAGTTAGGACATTCGGTAGGATCTTAGGTAACGATCCGGAATAGTCGGTAGTGCGCGCCATAGCAAAGGCAGAGCGAACTCCGACTTTAGATCAGCCTCCCGACTGTCGCATGACCCGACAGTCGAGAGCTTAAGTCCAACGCCCGTCGCTCAGACGTGAGTCAGGCATGTTCGTCGAGTCGAAGGTCGGAGTCGAGTGTACATTGCCCGGACGAGCGTCGGGCTTGTTCGTCGAGTCGAAGGTCGGCCGACCTCCGGACATAGCCCGATGACTCGAGCATTCCGTAGGGTCGAATGTCGTCCGATGCGTTCAGTCGGATGGCGTCCGACGCGTTCGGTCGGATGGCGTCCGATGCGTCCAGTCGGGAAAACGATGACAAGTCCAGTTTTCATTACCCAGACCTAGGTCGGGTACATACATCATACCGTGTGATAAACGGTGGTAAGCCGAATATCCTTTGACCGGTCATGATCTGGTCGGTAAGTTGCGAACGTGACATTGGTCACATTGGTGCTTTGCCTTTCTTGGCCGGGGCCAAGTCGGCAAGTTAGTTGGTCGTTTCGCCCGATAGTTTGACTGTAGAAGGAGTGCGACTTCCATCGTTACGGATATATCGGTCCTTATAAGTATCCGACGTGTCGTTGACGATCGGGCCGTTGATTCCCGATGGAACGCTGGGCCCAAGTCGGGGCGTCGGGGCTCGTACCTCTGGCGAGCGTCGACCCTCAGTCGAAGAGTCAAGATTCCAGACTCCAAAATTTTGAAACTGAATTTGTATTCCGGATGAGGGGATACAAAGTTCACTGGTAGTACAACCTCAGATTGTCGGTATTCCAAGTTCGGGGGATGGCCATTCCTTCTAGGGTCTCTAGTCGGTAGGCTCCCGGTCAGTAAGTGTCGACTATCTTGTAAGGTCCTTCCCAATTCGGGGATAACTTCTCCTGGTCCAGAGGCTTCGAGACTTCCGCCTTCCTTAAGACCAGGTCTCCGGGTCGGAAAAGCTTCAGCTTAACCCTAGCATTGTAGTATCGGGCCACCTTTTGTCGATAGAAAGCCATACGGAGCTGTGCCTCGCACCGAAGTTCGGGCAAGAGGTCCAAGTCGGCTCTCCGACACTCAGAGTTGCCTGGCTCACAATACTGCTCGACTCTAGTCGATGGTAGCCCGATCTCCAACGGGATCATTGCTTCCATCCCGTAGGCCAAGTTGAAGGGGGATTCCCCGGTTGGGACACGGGGCGTCGTTCGGTATGCCCATAGAACAGAGGGCAGTTCCTCAACTCAGAGGCCCCTGGCTTCATTCAGTCTAGTCTTCAGTCCATGTAGAATGGTTCGGTTGGTTACTTTCACTTCACCGTTGGACTGTGGATGTCTGACTGAGGTCAGCCTGTGCGCGATATAAAATCTCGCATAGAAGTCTCTGAAGTCCTGATTGTCGAATTATCGTCCATTGTCGGTGATAATGGTATGCGACAATCCAAACCTGAAGATGATGGACTTCTGAACGAAGTCTTCCATCTTCCTCTCGGTGATTTGCGCCAGTGGTTCGGCTTCCACCCACTTAGTGAAGTAGTCGATTGCGACGACTATGAACTTCCTCTGACCAGATGTCGGAGGGAAAGGATCGAGTACGTCGATCCCCCACTGGGCGAAGGGCCACAGGGCGATAATAGGGGTGATTTGGCTGGCTGGTCGGTGTTGTATGTTGGTGTACCTCGGACACGGCTCGCACCTCCGAACCAACTCAGCTGCATCCTTCCTCATAGTAGGCTAGTAGTAACCCTACCGTAGGACTTTGTAGGCCAAGAATTTGCCCCCCAAGTGATTTTCGCAGACCCCTTCGTGTACTTCTCTGAGTGTGTAGTCTGCATCAGTCGGCCCCAAGCATCTGAGCAAGGAAAGGGAGAATGACCTTTTGTAGAGTCGGCCATCCATTATCACGTATTGGGAGGCCGACCATCGAAGCCGTTTGGCCTCCGCAGGGTTTTCAGGGCTAATTTCGTCGGTCAGGTACCGAACAATCGGATCCATCCAGCTTGGTTCGGCCGCTAGTTGTAGCACCTCCTCGGCCCTGTCGATGCTTGGCTGCTCGAGATTCTCCACGAACGTCCGATCCAAGGCGTCGTAAGCTGAAGTCACAAGCCTGGAAAGCGCATCGGCCCGAGCGTTCTCCGACCTAGGGATGTGGGAGATCTCAAAATATTCGAGGCGTGACATGAGATCTTTCACCTTCTGGAGATATTTTGCCATAGTCGGGTCTCGCGCCTCGAATTCGCCCTTGATTTGCCCCACGATCAGCTGGGAGTCAGAGAAGACTCTGAGGCTGTCGATCCCAAGCTCCTTCGCCATCCTCAAGCCAACGAGGAGCACCTCATATTCGGCTTGATTGTTGGAGGCTCTGAAGTCAAATCGGAGGGCGTACTCAGTGACCACCCCCTCCGAGTTGGTGAGCAGGAACCCGGTTCTGCTCTCCCGAGCATTGGAAGCTCCATCGATGTGCAGCACCCAGGTAGACCCGGGGTCAGGCTCCGAGATTGCAACTTCTCCGAGGCTCCCATCTTCCGATCCTTGGTCGGCTGTCGAGCACTTCGCAATAAAGTCGGCCAGGACCTGAGTCTTCAAGGCAGGTCGCGGTCGGTACTGAATGTCGAACTCACTGAGCCTCATCGTCCATTTTGTCAGTCGTCCCGATGTGTCGGGGCGGCGCAATATCGCCCTCAGGGGCTGGTCGGTGAGGACCACGATGGCGTGCACTTGAAAATATGGATGGAGTCATTGTGCAGACATGATCAGGGCGAATATCATCTTCTCTGTCTTCGAGTACCGAGCTTCAGCACCGTAGAGCACTTTGCTGGTGTAGTATATAGGTTGATGGATTCGGCTCTCATTCTCTCGGACGAGCATCGAGCTAACCACCTCAGGGGAAGTGGCCAAATAGAGGTATAGCGTCTCTCCGACTTCCGACTTCACAAGCAGTGGCAGGAAGGCCAGGTACCTTTTCAGGTCCTCAAAGGCCCGCCGGCACTAATCCGACCAAGAGAAGTCCTTCACCTGTCTCAGGATTTTGAAGAATGGGAGGCATCTTTCAGCCGATCGAGAGATGAATCGGCTGAGTGCGATGATTCTTTCGTTCAACTGCTGGACCTCCTTCTTGGTGTCTGGGTGCCGCATATCGATGATTGTCTTTATTTTCTCAGGGTTAGCCTCGATTTCTCATTGAGAAATGAGGAACCCGAGGAACTTCTCCGAAGTCACCCCGAAGGCGCACTTAGTTAGATTTAGCTTCATCTGGTATTGTCGCAGAGTGCGAAAAGTTTCTTCAAGATCTCGAACATGATCTGTAGTCTGCGCGCTCTTTACTAGCATGTCATCCATATACACCTTCATGTTGCACCCGATTTGATCTTTGAAGACCTTATTGACGAGTCGCTGGTAAGTGACTCCAGCGTTCTTCAGTCCGAAGGGCATTACTCTGTAGCAGTAAAGGCCCTTGACGGTCACGAAGGCTGTATGCTCCTCGTCTTTGGACGCCATCCGAATATGATTGTATCCGGCAAAAGCATCCATGAAGCTGAGCAGTCGATGGCCGGACGTCGCATCTACCAGCTGGTTGATTTTCGAGAGTGGAAAGCTGTCCTTCGGACAGGCACGGTTCAGATCGGTATAGTCGATGCAGATCCTTCAGCTTCCGTTAGCTTTTTTCACATGACAACATTGGCGAGCCAATCAGGGTATGCAGTTTCTCTAATGAAGCCTGCCTCAAGTAGCTTGTCCACTTCCTCGTCAATGGCCTTCTGTCTTTCGAGAGCAAAAGACCGCTTCTTCTGCCTCACCGGCCTCATTGCTGGGTCGATGTTGAGTCGGTGAGTCATCATCTCTTGGGGGATGCCCGACATATCCGTTGCCGACCAAGCGAATACGTCGGCATTGGCCTTCAGCAGCTCCACTAGCTGCCATTGCTCGGGGTCGGATAATTGAGACCCGACCCAGACAACTCGTTTGGGATTCTCTGTTATTGGGATGGAAACTAGCTGCTCGGTCGGTTCACCCCATTCTTCCTCTTTCCGTTGGTCCAACTTGTCGACCGTCAGAGAGCCCCTCAGTTCGTTGCTTTGAGCAGAGATCTGAAAGCATCACCGAGCGAACTGTTGATCCCCGTACATCTCTCCGACTCTGTTTGTGGTTGGAAATCGAACCAGCAGATGATACGTCGAGACTATCGTGCTGAGGACGTTTAGTCTGAGCCTTCCAAGTATGGCGTTGTAGGCTGAAGGTACTTGGACGACCGCAAAGGTCAAGTGGACTGTACTTTGTCGTGGTTCGGTTCCAGCTGTCACGGGCAAAGTAACTTCCCCTTCCACCGTGACAGCATCTCCAGCAAAACCTATCAGGAGTGTAGAGACTCTCTTGAGCCGGTCAGCCGACAGTCGCATTCGGGAGAAGGTCGAGCAAAACAAAACATTCATCGAACTTCTATTATCAACAAAGATCCTTCTTACATCATAATTTGCTATTATTGCCGAGACAACAACAGCATCGTCATGGGAAGTTTGGATACCCCGAACATCTTCATCTGTAAAAGTAATTACATCGTCTTGGCGCAGCTTCTTCGTCGGCTCCCCTCCAGCAGTCGTCCCCAGGCCCAATCGTTTGGAGATCATGCTGATGACCCCGGTTGTGGGTTGGTTATCCATCGCTTCTTCAGTCGGCTGGGGTCGTTGGTCGGGGATGGATCGAGTCAGCGGGTTCCTCCAGAATTTACCGAGATACCCTTGGCATATGAGGATCTCGATCTCATCCTTAAGTTGGATGCACTGCTCGGTGTTGTGGCCATGGCCCCGATGAAATCGACAGTACTTTCATCGATCGAGGCCCTTTGCCTTCAAAGGCGGAGGCCGTCGTAGATATTCTTCTCCTTCGATCTTCATCAAAATCTACGCACGAGGAGCAGAGAGAGGGGTATAGAAATCATACCTGGGATGCATCGGCCTCAGGCTCCACCATCGAGGTGACCTCGGGCTCCACCGTGGGGGTGAGACCTGTTTGTCAGTCGGGGGCCTGCTAGGCTCGGCAGGGGCCCGACCCTTCCTTCGCTTCTCCTTCAGGCCCTTGGCCTCAGTCAGGCGTCGATCGAAAGCTCCTTCATCCGTGCGCATGTACTTGTATGCACACTCCAGCAGTTCGGTGTATGTCCGGGGGAGGGTCTTGTCCAAGGAGTAGGTAAATCGGGACCCCTTTAGCCCCCTCTTCATGGTTGAGATGGCCAAGTCTTCGTTGAGGTCCCAGACCTCGAGCGTGGTCGCGTTGAATCGCATCATGAAGTATCGAAGCGTCTCATTTTCTCCCTGTTTAAGGGAAAAGAGGCTGTCCGAGGTTCGTGGCGGCTTCTGGCTGGTGCTGAAGTGGGCCACGAAAGAGTGCTCAAGCTGCCCAAAGGAGTGAATACTTCCTGGGTGAAGGCTGGAGTACCAGGCCCTGGCAGCTTTGCGAAGTATGGCGGGGAAGCTGATGCAGAGAAGAGCATCGGTCATCCCTTGGATCATCATGAGAGCCTTGTAGCTCTCTAAATGGTCAACCGGATCGGTGGAGCCATCGTAGGGCTCCATATGGGGCATCTTGAACCGACTAAGAATCGGCTCGTCGAGGATGAGTCGGGAGAGAGGTTGGGCGGTCTGGAAGTCGACGTCGTTCGGAGACTTCTGTCCGTCCACCTGCAGCTGGGCAAGCCGACGATCGATTTCTTCGAACCTGCGTTCGTAGTCGTCGGCCTGTCGGTGCTGAGAGACACCAGGAGTGGAGTCTCCCGACGAATCTGAGAGGGAGGCAGACGGTGTTCGCGGCCGCTTCTCCTTCCTTGCTCGTTCCAGCTGGGAAGGAGACGGTCGCCGAGATCGATGAGTATCACACCATGGCCGCCCCTCCTCCTCTCGGTGGGAGTGCTGTGACAACTGCTCCCGAAGAGGAGACAGAGACCGACGCGGGCGTCGACGGCTGCTCCTGGAGGGCATCGGGCGTGCCGTCGGCTGCCCCGCCGGTGAGTGCGGCAATCGAGTTGGTTGTTGTTGAAGACTCTTGACCGTGTCCGTCAGCACGGTCATCTGCCGCACGATCGCCGTGATCTACACCTCCGTGGTCACCACAGGATGTAGAGAGTTGGGTTCCGTCATGGAGGGTGGAGGAGAGGCCTCTTCCCGATGGAAAGAGTGCCTCGCCGATCCGATGGCCCTCGACCGCTGAGCTCTGGTTCTTGTCATCTTGAAAGAATGTTTCAAGTTCTGCGGGGGTTGTAATCCCTGTCGCCCCCCTTCTTGGTGCGCCAAATCTGTTGCGGCCAACCTCTCGTCGCCTAGTCACCGGGAGAGAGCACCTGCACAAGAAATTCACACTGACCGGAGGTGGCTCCGACGGGGACCCTCCGACGGTCAAGTCAGAGAGGAGACTAGGCAACAGTAGAAAAGAATCAAGGAGCTCAGCGAGAGAGGGTGAGAGAGCTAGAGAGGAAGAGTTTAGGAGTTTCAAAAGGAACCTCTTTCAGCACTGTTGCCTTCCCCATTTTATAGTAGAGCACGGCATGATGCCGTCATTTATGGTGCAGACAATGAGAGAGTTGTCAAATCATCGGAGACTGTCAGAGTCACCGTGGGGCTGTCACGTCGTCGTGGGACTGTCAAATCACTAGGGTTGACCCATGCCTCAGGTGGGACAATGTCCTAGGGCGGCTACTCCGCACGCCTTTGTCAGGGTGGCGGCCCACAGCAGTCATACGGCATTCGGGGGAACCGACCGACTGTACGCCGGCATCTGATTGAGGAATGTTGAGTGAAAGCCCGGGGACCCTCCGACGGATAGTCGGGGGCATTGCGGGAGTCGGATATCGGGCTCCACAGTTCGGCCAGTCGGGAACGGAGAGGGTCTGCCCGACCGACATATATTCGGTCGGGCGGCATCAGCAGTCGTCGGTTGGTGCGGTCGGTAGAGTCGGGTGCCGGTCAGGCGGACCCGATGGTGAGTCGGCATGAGAGGGACCGGTCGGCATATCCCAACAAATATATATGTCCATGTTGCTGACCATCTACATCGTCATTCCATGTCATTGGTTCATTTCATCAACCCATACTTGGTCCATATCATCCATTATCATTTATGCCATTATTGGTGTCATCGATCCACATCATTATTTCATGCGGTCACTTTATCGTGTCTATGAAAAGAAAGAGGGAGAAAAAGAGAGGTTGCATAGGGGTTCATATGGATGGGATAGAGATGTCTGTTACCTAATTATTAGGAAAGAGAGGTGTCATCATTGCTTTCTATTGATCGAAAGATATAAATTATTCAGTTATATATATACATGGTACTGAAAATGAAGTTAATAATAGAATAAAAGTTTTAAGATCAGATGACGAAGGTGTTAAAGTTAGGTGATAGTTCTTCGAATATCGAATGAGAAATTATGAAGGGATTGATACAAATATTTGATCATGAAAATAAAATTATTAAATCTTTTAAAATGACAAGAGATCATTTTAAATAATCAAAAAAAATTTCAAATCGATTAAGATTATTGAAAAAACATCAAGAAGACATTGTCCAGTATAGTGCTTCTTTATGTTCTGATATAGTAGGTTTGATGATTGATAATTTAGGATAGACTGATCGTTAGTATAATATTATTATAAAATATAAAATAAAAAAGATTGAAATCTATAAGTAATTTATATCCTAGCTTCATAGCTATGCAATATCAGATTCTATTTTCTTTTGGAGAGAAGATTTTAAAATTGATATCAAATATAGACTCTCTGTGTAGAGATGTTTGACTATCAGACAGTAAATTACTATGAAAAAATTCTATGCTTATAAATTATAATACAAAATTAATGAAAGAAAAATATGCATAAGAGTAGGAGAGTTATTCTAACAATATATAGTTGATAACTTTTTGAGTATTTAGGAAAAAAGATTGGACTACATTAGAAAAAATAAAAAAAATTTAGATTGAAGATTTGTCAAGATATTAAAGATGTAGTAGTTAGAGATAATGCTGATGAAAATATAATTTAAAAATAAATTATACCACCATCAAGTTTTATCAATAGTCTAAGGTTCAAAACTATCAAAATGGAATTGCTATTTGCAGATGGTATGGACATCCAGATCTATTTATTATATTTATCTTTAATTCTCACTAGCTAAAAATTCAAGCTACTTTGAGTTTAACTCTTTATCAAGGATCGAAAATAGATAAGATATTATTAGCATAATTTTTAAAATGAAGCTTGAAAAATTGATGTCAGATATAATGAAAATAGAATATTTTGGAAGAATAATTGTAGATATATAGTTTTTTCTTAGGTTAAAATTTCTAAAACATAATTATTGACATGATCGTAACTAATATCCCAATATGATTGACTTTGATATAGTTTGCAGCTTTATACGCAATAGGATTTCATAAACATGATCTACCACATGTTCATATCCTATTTTGGTTAGATCTAAAATGTAAATATCCAATAGCAGTAAATATAGATTCTATAATTTCTACATAATTATATGATAAAACTATTGATCTGATTGGATATGAAAATATTGTGAGATTTATAATGTATGGTCCATGTAGATTATATATGCTTAAATCTCCATATATGATTAAAGGTTAGCGTTTAAAATATTTTTTTTTAAATTTTAGTTATAAATAACAATTGAAAATGGATTTGTTATATATAAGAGAAACAATGATGAATGATATGTTATAAAAAATAGGATCTGTTGGTGCAAAAATCTGCTTGCGCCGGAGAAGCTGGAGTCGAGGAAGTCGCGGTCGCCGCCGGGACCAGCAAAGGAAGTCTAAACCGGAGGTGGGGTTGCTCCGACAAGACCCTCCGACGCTCAAGTCAGTTCTCTGCCTCAACAAGAATGGAGTGCTCGAACGGAGAATTTAGCAGAGTTTTTAGATAAAAGATGAGAGCTTATAGAATAACGTATCTGGAGCCCCCTTTTATAGACGGAGGGGGCAGTAGCCTGACAGCGACATCTGTAACCGTCTGGCAGTGGGCTGTCCAGGGTCAGGCGGAGTTTGCTGCGAAGAGTAGTGGAGTGGACCCGTGGCTATCACCGGGGTGTGCCACGTGGAGTTTGTCGCGAGGAGTGGAGCGGCGTCTGTCGTCACGACTTGCCAGCGGATGGGAGAATCGCGCGGTATCCGTCGCAGAAAGTGGAGCAGAATCATGGCCGTTATCGTGGCCTGCCAGGGAGTAGTGGAGCTGCGCGGAATCCGCCGCAGGAAGTGGAGCAGAGCTACGACCGTTACTGCAGCCTGTCAGAGAGTGATGGAGCTGCGCGGAATTCGCCGCAGGAAGTGGAGCAGGATCGTGGCCGTTATTGTGGCCTGCCAGGGAGCGCAGATCCATCAGCTGAAGTTCGGTAGCAGTCGGAGTCCGGCCCCCGTAGGGGTTCGGACGGAGTCCTCCTTGCAGTTGGGGTCGTGGGTGGAGCTCGGCTCCCGTGGGAGTCCGGGCGGAGTCCTCTCGGAGTTGAAGTCGCGGGCGGAGCCCGGCTCCCGTAGGAGTCCGGGCGGAATCTCCTGCGATCAAAATCAGGTGCGAAGTCCGGCTCCCGTAGGAGTCCGGACGGGTCTTACCGGCAGTCGAAGTTGGCGACGGAGTCCGGCTCCTGTGGAGTCCGGGCGGAGTCTACTTGCGGTTGAGGTTGTTGGCGGAGTTTGGCTCCCGTAGGAGTCCGGACGAAGTCTGTCTGCAGCCGCTGGAGTCGAGGACGAAGCCCGGCTCCCGTAGGAGTCCGGGCGAAGTCTTCCTGCAATTAAAGTTAAAGGCGAAGTACGGCTCCCGTAGGAGTCTGGACAAGGCTTACCGGCAGCTGATGTTGAGGATGGAGCCCGACTCCCGTAGGAGTCCGGGCGGAGTCTGCTTGCGGTTGAGGTTGTTGGCGGAGTCCGGCTCCCGTAGGAGTCCGGACATAGTCTATCTGCAGCCGTTGGAGTCGAGGATGAAGCCCGACTCCCGTAGGAGTCCGGGTGGAGTCTTCCTGTAATTAAAGTTAAAGGCGAAATCCGGCTCCCGTAGGAGTCCGGACAAGGCTTACTGGCAGCTGATGTTGAGGACGGAGCCTGGCTCCCGTAGGAGTCCGGGCGGAGTCTACTTGCAGTTGAAGTCGGTGGAGTCCGGCTCCCGTAGGAGTCCGGACAAAATCTGTCTGCAGCCGTTGGTGTCGAGGACGAAGCCCGACTCCCGTGGGAGTCCGGGCGGAGTCTTCCTGTAATTAAAGTCAAAGGCGAAGTCCAGCTCCCGTAGGAGTCCGGACAATGCTTACCGGCCGCTGATGTTGAGGATGGAGCCTGGCTCCTGTAGAAGTCCGGGCGGAGTCTACTTGCGGTTGAAGTTGTCGGCGGAGTCTGGCTCCCGTAGGAGTCTAGACGAAGTCTGTCTGCAGCCGTTGGAGTCGACGACGAAGCCCGGCTCCCGTGGGAGTCCGGGCGGAGTCTTCCTGCAATTAAAGTCAAAGGCGAAGTCCGGCTCCCATAGGAGTCCGGACAATGCTTACCGACAGTTGATGTTTGAGGACGGAGCCCGGCTCCCGTAGGAGTCCGGGCGGAGTCTACTTGCGGTTGAAGTTGTTGGCGGAGTCCGGCTCCCGTAGGAGTCCGGACGAAGTCTGTCTGCAGCCGTTGGTGTCGAGGACGAAGCCCGGCTCCCGTGGGAGTCCGGGCGGAGTCTTCTTGCAATTAATGTCAAAGGCGAAGTCCGGCTCCCGTAGGAGTCCGGACAATGCTTACCGGCAGCTGACGTTGGCGATGAAGCCTGGCTCCTGTAGGAGTCCGGGCGGAGTCTACTTGCGGTTGAGGTTGTTGGCGGAGTTCGGCTCCCGTAGGAGTCCGGACGAAGTCTGTCTGCAGCCGCTGGAGTCAAGGACGAAGCCCGGCTTCTGTAGGAGTCCGGGCGGAGTCTTCCTGCAATTAAAGTTAAAGGTGAAGTCCGACTCCCGTAGGAGTCCGGACAAGGCTTACCGGCAGCTGATGTTGAGGACGGAGCCCGGCTCCCGTGGGAGTCCGGGCAGAGTCTGCTTGTGGTTGAGGTTGTTGGCGGAGTTCGGCTCCCGTAGGAGTCCGGACGAAGTCTGTCTGCAGCCGCTGGAGTCGAACATGAAGCCCGGCTCCCGTAGGAGTCCGGGCGGAGTCTTCCTGCAATTAAAGTTAAAGACAAAGTCCGGCTCCCGTAGGAGTCCGGACAATGCTTACCGACCGCTGATGTTGAGGACGGAGCCCGGCTCCCGTAGGAGTCCGGGCGGAGTCTACTTGCGGTTGAAGTTGTCGGCGGAGTCCGACTCCCGTAGGAGTCCGAACGAAGTCTGTTTGCAGCCGTTGGAGTCGAGGACGAAGCCCGGCTCCCGTGGGAGTCCGGGCGGAGTCTTCCTGCAATTAAAGTCAAAGGTGAAGTCCGGCTCCCATAGGAGTCCGGATAATGCTTACCGGTAGTTGATGTTTGAGGATGGAGCCCGGCTCTCGTAGGAGTCCGGGCAGAGTCTACTTGCGGTTGAAGTTGTGGGCAAAGTCCGACTCCCATAGGAGTCCGGACGAAGTCTGTCTGCAGCCGTTGGAGTCGAGGACGAATCCCGACTCTCGTGGGAGTCCGGGCGGAGTCTTCCTGCAATTAAAGTCAAAGGCGAAGTCCGACTCCAATAGGAGTCCGAAAATGCTTACCGACAGTTGATGTTTGAGGATGGAGTCCGGCTCCCGTAGGAGTCCGGGCAGAGTCTACTTGCGGTTGAAGTTGTTGGTGGAGTCCGACTCCCGTAGGAGTCCGGACGAAGTCTGTCTGTAGCCGTTGGTGTCGAGGACGAAGCCCGGCTCCCGTGGGAGTCCGGGTGGAGTCTTCCTTGGCGTCGTGGATGGAGCCCGGCTCCCATAGGAGTCCGGGCCTTCCACTTTGCTCGAGCCAGGGCGAGGTTCTCCTCCCGTTCCTGACTTGGCTGTGGGGGCACGTTAGGGTGCTGTAAGGCCTCTCCCCCCATCCAGTCTAAAAGAACCGGGCCTTTGACTTTGCTCATGTCAGGACGAGGTTCTCCTCCTATTCCTGACATGGTCGTGGGGGCGCGTTAGGGCGCTGTAAGGCCTCTCCCCCCATCCGGTCTAAAAGAACCGGGCCTTTGACTTTGCTCATGTCAGGACGAGGTTCCCCTCCTGTTCCTGACATGGCCGTGGGGGCACATTAGGGCGCTGTAAGGCCTCTCCTCTCATTCGGTCTAAAAGAACCGGGCCTTCGACTTTGCTCATGTCAGGATGAGGTTCTCCTCTTGTTCCTGACATGGCTGTGGGGGCACATTAGGGCGCTGTAAGGCCTCTCCCCCCATCCGGTCTAAAAGAACCGGGCCTTTGACTTTACTCATGTCAGGACGAGGTTCTCCTCCTGTTCCTGACATGGCTGTGGGGGCACATTAGGGCATTGTAAGGCCTCTCCCCCAATCCGATTTCGAGATAGTCGGACTTTCATTTTAGGTATGTTAGGATGGGGTTCTCCTCCGTTCCTAACATAACTTTGCTTCAAGCGTTTGGAGGGGTCATATCTAGTCGTAATAAATCCACGCCAGATGGGAAGAGTACGTCAAGTAGAAAGAAATTTAGATTCAAGGTGAAATCGTAAGTGATACATTTACAGATTTTTCGAGTTCCACGGTCGCGGGTGGTCCGCTCCTCCTTGAAGCCCTCCGGTGATGGAGTCGATGGTCCCGATGGGAGGCCGGTCCCCGGGTTGCTCCTCCCTTCTTGGCGGTTCAGGCTGCGGAAGGGCCCTTGGTCGATCTCCTCTACCCTCAGGCCTGCGTCAGATGAACCTGTCGAGTCGACCTCGCCGAATGAGCTCCTCGATCTCGTCCCGGAGCTGGATGCATTCCTCTGTGTCGTGGCCGTGGTCGCGATGGTAGAGGCAGAACTTGTTGGGGTTGCGCTTTCCGGGGTGTGTGCGCATCCTCTCCGGCCTAGGGAGCTGCTCCCTGACCTCCATCAATACCTGGGCTTTCGAGGCGTTGAGGGGGGCGTAGTTACGGAATCTCCCTGGTGGGGAACCCCGCCGAACCCCGCGATCCAGGCTTCTCTGCCTGCGCGCCCGGGGTGGAGTATGGGCGCGCTTATGGCCAGGAGGGGATCGAGAACGCAGCCGGGCTTCCTTTGGCCTTTTTTCAATTACGGGCTTACTCGAGTCTCCCGCTTGCCGCTTCCTCGCCGTCTCTTCATCCTTCATTTTGAAGGCTTCCTCCGCTCGGGCGTACCCTTCGGCCCGGGCCAGCAAATCAGCAAAATTCTTGGGATACTTCTTCTCCAGGGAGAACAAAAGATCATTCTTCTGAAGGCCACCCTTCAGGGCGGCCATTGCGACTGATTGGTCCAAGTTCCGGACCTCCAGTGCCGTGATGTTGAAGCGGTTGATGTAGGCCCGAATGGACTCCCCTTCCCTTTGCTTGATGTTGATGAGGGATTCCGACCCCTTTCGGGGGCGTCGGCTGCTGACAAAATGGGCCACAAATTGGTGGCTCATTTGATCGAAGGAAAAAATGGTACCCAGTTTCAAAGTCGAGTATCAGTTCCTCGCCGCTCCCTTCAAGGTGGACGGGAAGGCCCGGCATAAGATGGCATCAGGAGCACCGTGAAGCAGCATCATCGTCCGGAAGGCCTCCAGATGATCAACCGGGTCCGAAGTCCCGTCGTAGCTTTCGAACTGGGGAAGCTTGAAGTTTGGCGGGATTGGTTCCTGCATGATCATTTGGGAGAAGGGAGGGTCAGTACAAATATCCTCACCATAAGCGGGGGGCGCATGGCGGAGTTCTTCGATCCGCCGGTTCATCTCCTGGAGCCTCCGGTCCAGGAAATCCTCTCGACTTCGAGTCTCGAGGGTCCTCTGGCAGAACGGGGGCAGGGATCTTCCAGGGGTGGAGTCGTGGTCCGACTGAGGGCTCTCTACCCTCGGGTTCATTTTCCTAGGAAGGATGGGGCGGCTGGCCCAGGTGGCCCGCCCCACCGCTGGATTCTGGCATTCCGGGGATGCCCTTTCCGGGTGTACCGATGCCTGCGGCTGCTGCTGCTGCATAGCTTGCACAGCCTTGGTGAGGCCTCTGACCTGCTGCGCCAGCAGGTCAAACTACTCCGCGCCGACCGCCGCCGTCGGAGGAGGAGGAGGAGGTTGAGAAACAGGAGGGGAGGCCGGAGCCTGGGATCTGGCCGCGGAGGCCGTGGACCGTCGCGTGGATGCCTTGCGAGGAGGCATCAAGTATGGATCCCGTGGGGGAAACAAGGAGTGGGTGTCGGAGGAGACGATCGGGGGTGGCTCCGTTGAACGCTCCTTCAAGAATAAGGGTACTGCGAAGACACGAGCCCTTCCTCTAGCGCCAATCCTGTTGGTGCAAAAATCCGCTTGCGTCGGAGAAGCTGGAGTCGAGGAAGTCGTGGTCGCCGTTGGGACCTGCAAAGGAAGTCTAAACCGGAGGTGGGGTTGCTCCGACAAGACCCTCCGACGCTCAAGTCAGTTCTCTGCCTCAACAAGAATGGAGTGCTCGAATGGAGAATTTAGCGGAGTTTTTAGATAAAATATGAGAGCTTATAGAATAACGTATCTGGAGCCCCCTTTTATAGGCGGAGGGGGCAGTAGCCTGACAGCGATATCTGTAACCGTCTGGTAGTGGGCTGCCCAGGGTCAGACGGAGTTTGCTGCGAAGAGTAGTGGAGTGGACCCGTGGCTATCACCGGAGTGTGCCACGTGGAGTCTGTCGCGGGGAGTGGAGCGGCGTTTGTCGTCACGACTTGCCAGCGGATGGGAGAATCACGCGGTATCCATCACAGGAAGTGGAGCAGGATCGTGGCTGTTATCGTGGCCTGCCAAGGAGTAGTGGAGCTGCGCAGAATCCGCCGCAGGAGGAGCAGAGCTGCGACCGTTACTGCGGCCTGTCAGGGAGTGATGGAGCTGCGCGGAATCCGCCGCAGGAAGTGGAGCAGGATCGTGGCCGTTATTGTGGCCTGCCAGGGAGCGCAGATCCATCGGCTGAAGTTCGACAGCGATCGGAGTCCGGCCCCCGTAGGGGTCCGGACGGAGTCCTCCTTGCGGTTGGGGTCGTGGGTGGAGCCCGGCTCCCGTGGGAGTCCGGGCGGAGTCCTCTCAGAGTTGAAGTCGCGGGCGGAGCCCGGCTCCCGTAGGAGTCCGGGCGGAATCCCCTGCGATCAAAATCAGGTGCGAAGTCCGGCTCCTGTAGGAGTCCGGACGGGTCTTACCGGTAGTCGAAGTTGGCGACGGAGCCTGGCTCCTGTGGAGTCCGGGCGGAGTCTACTTGCGGTTGAGGTTGTTGGCGGAGTTCGGCTCCCGTAGGAGTCCGGACGAAGTCTGTCTGCAGCCGCTGGAGTCGAGGATGAAGCCCGGCTCCCGTAGGAGTCCGGGCGGAGTCTTCCTGCAATTAAAGTTAAAGATGAAGTTCGGCTCCCGTAGGAGTCCGGACAAGGCTTACCGGCAGCTGATGTTGAGAACGAAGCCCGGCTCCTATAGGAGTCCGGGCGGAGTCTGCTTGCGGTTGAGGTTGTTGGTGGAGTCCGGCTCCCGTAGGAGTCCGGACGAAGTCTGTCTGCAGCCGTTGGAGTCGAGGATGAAGTCCGGCTCCCGTAGGAGTCCGGGCGGAGTCTTCCTGCAATTAAAGTTAAAGGCAAAATCCGGCTCCCGTAGGAGTCCGGACAAGGCTTACCGGCAGTTGATGTTGAGGACGGAGCCCGGCTCCCGTAGGAGTCCGGGCGGAGTCTACTTGCGGTTGAAGTCGGTGGAGTCCGGCTCCCGTAGGAGTCCGGACGAAATCTGTCTACAGCCGTTGGTGTCGAAGACGAAGCCCGGCTCCCGTGGGAGTCCGGGCGGAGTCTTCCTGCAATTAAAGTCAAAGGCGAAGTCTGGCTCCCGTATGAGTCCGGACAATGCTTACCGACCGCTGGTGTTGAGGACGGAGCCCAGCTCCCGTAGGAGTCCGGACGGAGTCTACTTGCGGTTGAAGTTGTCGGCGGAGTCCGGCTCCCGTAGGAGTCCGGACGAAGTCTGTCTGCAGCCGTTGGAGTCGAGGACGAAGCCCGGCTCCCGTGGGAGTCCGGGCGGAGTCTTCCTGCAATTAAAGTCAAAGGCGAAGTCCGGCTCCCATAGGAGTCCGGACAATGCTTACCGGCAGTTGATGTTTGAGGATGGAGCCCGGCTCCCGTAGGAGTCCGGGCGGAGTCTACTTGCGGTTGAAGTTGTTGGCGGAGTCTGGCTCCCGTAGGAGTCCGGACGAAGTCTGTCTGCAGCCGTTGGTGTCGAGGACGAAGCCCGTCTCCCGTGGGAGTCCGGGCGGAGTCTTCCTGCAATTAAAGTCAAAGGCGAAGTCCGGCTCCCGTAGGAGTCCGGACAATGCTTACCGGCAGCTGACGTTGGCGATGAAGCCTGGCTCCCGTAGGAGTCCGGACGGAGTCTACTTGCGGTTGAGGTTGTTAGCGGAGTTCGGCTCCCGTAGGAGTCCGGACGAAGTCTGTCTGCAGCCGCTGGAGTCGAGGACGAAGTCCGGCTCCCGTAGGAGTCCGGGCGGAGTCTTCCTGCAATTAAAGTTAAAGGCGAAGTCCGGCTCCCGTAGGAGTCCGGACAAGGCTTATCGGCAGCTGATGTTGAGGATGGAGCCCGACTCCCGTAGAAGTTCGGGCGGAGTCTGCTTGCGGTTGAGGTTGTTGGCAGAGTTCGGCTCCCGTAGGAGTCCGGATGAAGTCTGTCTGCAGCCGCTGGAGTCGAGGACGAAGTCCGGCTCCCGTAGGAGTCCGGGCGGAGTCTTCCTGCAATTAAAGTCAAAGGCGAAGTTCGGCTCCCGTAGGAGTCCGGACAATGCTTACCGGCCGCTGATGTTGAGGACGGAGCCCAGCTCCCGTAGGAGTCCGGGCGGAGTCTACTTGCGGTTGAAGTTGTCGGCGGAGTCCGGCTCCCGTAGGAGTCCGGACGAAGTCTGTCTGCAGCCGTTGGAGTCGAGGATGAAGCCCGGCTCCCGTGGGAGTCCGGATGGAGTCTTCCTACAATTAAAGTCAAAGGCGAAGTCCGGCTCCCATAGGAGTCTGGACAATGCTTACCGGCAGTTGATGTTTGAGGACGGAGCCCGGCTCCCGTAGGAGTCCGGACGGAGTCTACTTGCGGTTGAAGTTGTTGGCGAAGTCCGGCTCCCGTAGGAGTCCGGACGAAGTCTGTCTGCAGCCGTTGGAGTCGAGGACGAAGCCCGGCTCCCGTGGGAGTCCGGGCGGAGTCTTCCTGCAATTAAAGTCAAAGGCGAAGTCCGGCTCCCATAGGAGTCCGGACAATGCTTACCGACAGTTGATGTTTGAGGACGGAGCCCAGCTCCCGTAGGAGTCCGGGCGGAGTCTACTTGCGGTTGAAGTTGTTGGCGGAGTCCGGCTCCCGTAGGAGTCCGGACGAAGTCTGTCTGCAGCCGTTGGTGTCGAGGATGAAGTCCGGCTCCCGTGGGAGTCCGGGCGGAGTCTTCCTGCAATTAAAGTCAAAGGCGAAGTCCGGCTCCCGTAGGAGTCCGGACAATGCTTACCGGCAGCTGACGTTGGCGATGAAGCCTGGCTCCCGTAGGAGTCCGGGCGGAGTCTACTGGAGCTGATTCTGCTGAGGATTTCGGCTGTGGGTATTTTGTACCCAATAGGATCCAACTTGATAATAAATTTATTGTTCTGTATAATTTGAATTTAGCTATATGTTATTAAGCCGATATAGATATTGAATAATGCATTAAATCAAAAATAATTAAATATTTATTTAAATATATAAATAAAGATGCAGATAGAACAAAAATTGTTATAATAGATTATGTATTGATTGACAATTACATGGGCGAATGGTATTATGAACAAGTTGATGAAATCAAAATTTATCTTGAATATAGATGTTTGTCAATATATGAAGCTATATAGGGATTATATCAATTTGATATATATTTTAGAGAATAAACTATTAAATGATTGATTATATATCTTCTATTTATAAATAATATTACGTATCATAAAAGTCAGAGTTTGATATCTGTTCTTATAAAAAAATAATATTTACAAAATAGATGCAAACAAAAAAAATATTTGAAGATGCACGAAACCTAACTTATACAGAATTTTCTATCAAATAGGTGTAGAATTTCAAAGATAAAATATGGACCAGAAGAAAACAAAAAAGATAAATCGAAGGATTGTTAACGTTCGTTAGTTAATCAACTATATTATCTAAAGATGCTTTTAAATAAGGTTAAAGAACCTAGAAGCTATGATGAGATCAAAACAATAAATGGTTTCATCTATTCTATATTTCAATCTACATGTAATGCAATTTGTTTATTGATTGATGGTAGAGACTGTCATGATATATTAGATGAGCTTCTTATTGGGTGATAGCATTTGAACTAAGATAGTTATTTGTAACTTTAATTATTTATTGTGAAGTAGGTGATCCAAATAAATTACTAGAGATGTATTGAAAAATTTTTGCAAGTGATATCATTTATGAATTAAAAATATATTAGAATTGCTGGATCTACAAGTTCCAATATCCTAGTTGCAAAACTATATTTTATATGAACTGAAGAAATTAATCAATAAAAATGATTATTTACTATAAGATTATAATCTTTCGATGTTCAATAGAATTATAGCAGTGGCAATTACTAACAAACAAATATAAGAAGAGTTAGATTATGACATGTATGCACTATAGCAAGAACATTTAGTATTTTTTAAAGGATTAAATAAAGAACAAAAAGTTATTTATGTTACTATTTTGAAAGCTATAAATGAAAATAATGATAGATTATTTTTTGTATATAGTCATAAAGAAATAAAAAAAATTATTTTTGATAAATAATAGTTTCCTCGATCAGAAGGAAATATTATTCTAACTATTGTTTCTTCTGAAATAGCATCTCTTTTATTGCTTAATGTATGAATAGTACATTCAAGATTTAAAATATCGATTCAAATTGATGAGTGTCCTACATGTGAAATAAAAAAAAATACTCAGTTTGCAAAATTAATAAAATTTATGAGTTTAATTGTTTAGGATGAAGCTTCGATAAATCATAGAAATTATTTTGAAGCACCTGACAAAAGCTTAAAAAATATTTTAAAAAAAAAAATTAAATATTAAAAAAATATTTAGTGCAAAATCTATACTTCTTAGAGGAGATTTGAAATAAATTTTTTTGTTGAAGAAAATAGAGCAGTAGTTAATGTATTAATAAGTTGATCATATATTTCAAATTATTGTAAACTTTTTATTTTGAAAGAGAATATTGAGTTGTTGAATGATGACATATATGAAGAATCGAGAGTATCGATAATTGATTTTGATAAATGAATTTTAGATGTTAGTGATTGAAAATTATCTGTTATTAAGCTAAAAAAGGATGAAGAAAAGGAAAGTTGGATAAAGATTGGACAATCTACTTATAGAAATAAATAAAGATCTTATCAAATGTATTCTTTTGCAATTTATCTAGAGTTTTAGAAAAAAAATATAAAAATCTTATTTATTTAGAAGAAAAAGCTATCATCATATCTAAAAATGAATCAGTTCATGATGTATATATGTATCTACTTCTTTAATACCATATGAAAAAAAAAGTATTTTTAAATTTTAATATAATTTGCAAAAGATTGATAGATGCTATTATTGAAGATATCCTTCATCCCATTGAATTTCTAAACTCTTTAAAATTTCAATAGTATCCTACATCATGACTTGAGATTTAAAAAAAAATACTCCAATAATGTCATTGTAGATAATAATCAAAATATAGATTTTTGTAGTGACACTAGATTGATGATGACACATTCAACCACAAAAATAATTGAAGTGGAAGTGATAAGTAAAAGTTATATTAGTGCCAAAGTTTATATTCAATAAATTATTATGCAAATAACAGACATAAAATAGCCATTTATTTTCTAAAGAAGATAATTTTCAATGAGAATTTGCTAAGCCATATGGTTTACAAAAGTCAAGGTCAAATATTAAAAATGGTTGGATGATACCTATCCAAACTAATATTTTTTCATGGCTAGCTTTATGTTGTACTTTTATGGATACGTCGTATTTTGGGCTCAAGATCTTGATAAAAAATAAACATACAATAGTTGACGATCGCATGAACAAAATTATTTATAAATTTTTTTTTTAGATTTATCTTTAAGTATTTTTAAATTATACATCCATATAATTATAGTGAAGGTAATGCAGCTTTGAAAATCATCTTACTATTCATTTTATTATTTCTTCAATCAATTCTATTCCTATTTTATTGTAGAACCTTCTTGATTCAATAATATTCTAATATAAACTTTTGCTTCTTTTCTCCAACCTCAATGAATAATTAGGGATAGTAATTGGATGGGTCAAGTTGGACTTGGGCCAGCTCGAACAGGGATTAGGTCAAAAAACCTCTCAACCCATTTACAATCAGGTTGGAAAAATAAAGACTCGTACCGAGGTATTTATTTTATACAAACCCACACCCACCCAACAATCCATTTAAATTTTTCCACATCAATAATACATACAACTAAAAGGGAAAACAAAACATGACATTCAGCAAGTCCAGATTTGGTTTCAAATATATCATCATAAATTCATGATCATAACAAATATAAAAATTTAGGATCTATGAAGGTCATAAACTAATTAAGGATAAAACTGGCTAAATGCAATCTGATATCCTAAAATTCTATGGCGCATGCCGTCCGTCATTCTCTATAACTTTTATAAATGAACCAAATCATATGAAAAAACTAGAAAACTATTGATCGTGTGAGGTCTGAGAGCAAGTGGGTTCCTGATGGATCAACATGGTGACCCATCAAGTCACAGGCTAAACCCAAACTAATTCACTTATCATCGGGTTGATTTGGGGTTGACCCAAAAGCAATTCGATCACAAAAAGCCCCTACCAACCCATTTAATTCAGGTGGGTATGCATGCATTGGCAGGTCCTAGTCAGATTTTGCGACACTTTACCATCCTTTAGCCCAACAATGTCCATGATGTAAGTGTGGCAAAATAATTTTCTGGAGTTCCTTGTTTCACCCTTAAAAATATCTTGATGGTCACCTAGACCTTCAATTATAGCTAGATCTTGTACTTTTCTTATGCCTCTATCGTAGACTATTGATGATCAGTCAGTGCTCAACCAATGACTTTTTGTCTCTTATAGATTTCTTTATTTAAGCAAGGTAATATCTCTCACTTCAATGAAAAGGACAACTATTGAGAAAGCCTCACCTTTGCAAAAGTTGATTGACACCATTGCGCCATCTCCAAATAAGATGTAAGCTTTGGCACCGCCATTTGTTCGCTACATAGTTGATACTCTAGTGTATTGAAAACATTCATGACTCCATCAGATGTTGATCATTAGAGTACTAAATAGCAACCAATATCCTTTTTTGTTCAAGTGAACAAAATATTAACCCACCACCTAAATCTATAATCCATTAATATTAATAGTCAATTGATATTGCATAAATAGTTAATTAAAAATAGTAAATATAAATAAAAAATAGAAGATAATCTAATTATTTAATTATAATTATGAAAATTATATATTAAAATTAAAATAATGACTAATTAAATTTAATAGTGTATGATAAATAGTGTATATAGAAACATATATAAATAATATGAATAAAAAAGTAAAAAAATATTATAGTTTTATCAAAAAAATAATGAAAAATAATTTTATCATTGCAAAGGTCTATCCTTCAATGCTCCATCCATCCATTTTTCATCCTCCCAATTTAAAAGGATACAAATTAGTTGGTCAGAGTGGATGGATAATTTTTTTTTTATCCATTTTTTGTGTAACTTTGAGCCAAACGGTGGGTAGAGGCCATCTATCCTTCTAATCCTATCCATCCATCCTCTTATAACCCCAACTAAATATGGGGTTAGAATTAGGATGGTTGGATATATACTCTAGAAATCAGATTGATCGATACTTATAAAATTTTTTAAGAGCACATTTTGTAAATTAATTTTTATATTAATAAAATTTAGATTTTTATCTATTCACATCTGGATTTATTATGTCTGTGAATCATCCATTGAGTTAATGGGTATGATAATATATATTCTCAAGAGTTAAAAATTTAAAATATGTATTATTATTAGTTAACTCATAAATTACTTTCGATTGTAGGATCATCACGGAGATGGTGATTGATCCAAAAAAATTAGTGTATGATCGTTTCTTTTGGATAGATGAGTCTTGAATCTATAGTGGAGATACATCAGAGTGAACATGCAAGTACTTGATAGGAACAAGGATACTGAGTGTGACCAATCACGAGTAGTCACTAGGATATCTACCTTCTCGTCAGAAACATATTCAAAGCTACAGTAGTGTGTTTAGTTCTTTGACTTGAGGTGCATCGATCGTTTATCTTAAGGGTGCTGTAGTTTGACTATACCATAACTCGATATCCTAACCATATAGAATCTTGAGGTATATGTTAGCTGCAGTATGTTCATTATAGGAATTGGATTGCATCAAGATGGGATCTATCAACCTCGATAGAAGAAGAGTAGTCCTATGTAGATCATGAGATTGAGTTCTAAAGTTCATGACCATAACAGTGTGAATGATGGAAAGGTATTTCTATAAGATTTTACATCAGACTCGAATCGATTGATTCAAACATATAACAAGAATAAGATTTGACAAGTTTATCCTTGACTTTCTATCGAGACTCATGATAGAAGAATCGAATCACATGATAACTGTACCTAAAGATTCATTTATTCAATTTTGATAGCTTGCCACTACATACTGCTAGGTATCACTGATAGATTGTGGGATCAATTAGAATTATATCGATGATCAATAATTCTAATTGGATGAATTGAAAAGAGTTCTAGTCTATCAAAAAGAGTTTTAATGATTTTGCTGATAAAGATTATGACATATCTCATTATCATGCAGAATTGAACCTATGAAGTCACACAAATAAGGACTTTGATCTAGATTTGCTTAATTAGACTTAAGTAATCTAATTGGGTCTAAGAGAATCATATTAGTACATGATTAGATCTAGATTTCTTCAGGATTAGGTTCCCTATCAAATAGGGCTTAGCCTAATCTATGTGGGCTCTAAATTAGACACCAAGAGTTGGTTGCACTAAGCCTCCTTCGATTAAATTTAAATTTGAAGGGGCACACGCCCTCCTTGATTTAAATTAAGAGGTGCCGCCCAATGTTGGTTGCATGTGGTTAGGGTTTTGGGTCTATAAATAGACCCCTTGTCAAAGGTCTTTGCATTGAAAATTATAGATCCGAAATCCTGCTTCTCTCCCACCTCCACTACCCTCCAGTCTCACACACCTAAGAGTTAGGTTGCTGCTATATTCCACACCCAAAGGAGTTGGGCTGATCCTTAGAGTGCTTGAAAGAGTTCAAATGCCATTCAAGCGCAGGAAGAAGAAGACTGCTTTAAGAGTTGATCCAGCAGCTTCTGAAGATCAGTTCAATTACAGATTCAAGAGCCCTCAGATCTATCTTAGAGTAGGTGAATCAAATCAGGAGAAAGTTTCTTAGGTCAGATCCGAATGGATATCCATAAAAGTCGGATCTGCAGCTAACCTCCTCAAATCCATGATCATCAATCGCTGTGAATTGCTACCTGCGCAAGGTGATAAAGAGTTTATCACAATCTCTTTTTATATACTGATTTATGATTTCATTTTTTGATTTAGATCTATATCTTTTGTGCTTGGTCATATGCTAAATCAGATTTATTTTGAAATCCACTGCTTTTAACTTTGATCAATCTGATGTGCGACCTAAACCTTCAAGGGTTAGGATTTACGATGAAGGTTATGATGAAGAAAGTGGCCGATAAGAAAAAAAATATGGAGGAAACAAGTGAAAAAATTGGATAAAAAAAATGTAAAAAAAATGATGAAAAACTTATCTAAAAATGGGGCGATCGAGATAGGATGGCTGAAGCTAACAATAGCTGAAGCAAATGATGGGGAGGAGAGGAGAGGAGAGGAGAGGAAAGGATGTCGGCCCATGTGTGGAGAGGAGGGGAGACTTCAAACATGGCTTCATCTCGATCTAGTCCATCGATCTCTTGCCATTAATGTTAACATGGATGATGATGTTTCTCCCAATGGCTAGCAGGATGGCAGTGGATCGTGATCCATGACCGATGCAGTCCAAAATAATGGCGGGCAAAGGCGAAGACTTGAAAAAGCATGGAGAGGAGCATGGCTGAGAGTATTATGATCAAACCTCATAGGGGGCGGAGGTAAGGGGGGAGAGGATTGGAAAAGAAGCAACAGACCTAAGGATGCGGGATTGGGAGAAGGGGAGGAAATCGAAAAAAAGGTGGTTGTCAGGAGGATTGGTGGGATCGAAGAATAATTTTAGATTTTTAAAGTTCAATCACTAGCTTGATGGTCTGGATCAAGATACATATCAGCTAGCAATGTCTAATCTGTGAGAGTGCATAGACAAATTATGGGACATATTGTATAGAAAGAAAATCTTCATATTCTGTGAGGATATTGTCATTAAATTTTTATAAGGAATAGATGCATAAATAAACTATGAGACTGGTTCCATAGAAAGAAAGCCTCACTTGCTATAGGGATGTCCTCATAAATTTTTTATGTAGAAATTGTTTAACAAAAATAATTATTTTTTCCTTTTTTTCTTATTATTCCACCAGCATTATTAAGATTGCATTTTAAAAAATAATTTATTATAATTTTTCTCAATTTATAATTTAAAAAAAATTGTATATTTTTTTAATTTTCTAATATATTTTTGACAAGTTAATACAACATGTAATTTTATATGTAAATTGATATTTTTGTAGGGCAAAATACAGTAACTTTGCTATTGATTTTCATGCTAACTTTTGCTTAAAGGTATAAATTTATATAAATATTTATATGTAAGTTATTCAATCTATTTTGCTGTAGATAGGTTAAATTTATAACTAAACCTATTATTATTGTAAATATTGTTGATGTGGCATATATATATATTTTATATTTATTGTGATTTGTTTAGTTTAATTTTTTTAAAAAATAATATGATATTACAATACTAATTTAATAATTTATTATAATTATAAATATAAATTTAATTAAAATTTTATTGAAAGTTATACTCCAAGAGATCACCACTAAGCTAACTTATATCCCATCAGTTTATGAGTTAGAACTTCGAGATGGTAATTTATTAAGGGCTTATATAAACCTTATTTTAGAACGGGGTCAGGAATTAAAAAATGATTCATATGAACTTACTAAAATATGTTAAGAGATCAATATAAGTTCAAGGTCGAAGATTTTAGTTATACAGACAAAGAATATTATAAATATTTGAAGAGATTAATATTAGTCATAATGATCTTAAGTTTAGATATAGAAACTTATAGGAGAATATCATTTATGATGTATTGCATGAGGAAATTAACAAATATAGGAGAATATTATCTAGATGCTAAATCGTCAATGGACGAAAACTCCATATGATTTTGTCCGATCTCTATTTTTGGCCACACCTCATGACTAGGTTTATGTACCCTTGTGTCATATATCAAATCTATATTTTCTCATTTTTTTTCTGAGAATGTAAATATCTTCTGATGTATCTAAAAATATATAATGTAATGTTAATTATATTTTGTTTATAATGTTATGAATGTTTTAGATTTTTCATATATTCAACTTCATCTTAACAATAATAACAACCTATGAAAATAGTATAACACTATTATGATTAATAATATTATTAGTGTTGTTGTGGTTCATGTTGTTATGATTGTTATTATTATCATTTTTTTCTAAAATTATTGCAGTGATAATTATGTTTGTTATTATATTTATAATTATTGCTCAAGCATAATAAATATTAAATTTCTAATGTATAAGTAGCATAATAAAAAGAATAATAAAAATAATATAGAAATATTAGCCATGGTAAAGATAACCTTTTATATAATCTTCTGGGAACTGAAACTATTTCCAATTATAGCAAAAATTAAAATAACACAACATATGTTTATACCAATGATTCTATAATCACAAGAATAACTCCGTACCATGTAAATTAACTTTAACAAAACCCCACTAAAGCATACCAATAATTCTATAATATGTTAATGTAATATTTAGTTTCCATTTTTCAACACAAATAGAGAAACAACGTACGAGAAAAATTAATATTCATGTAAGCTCTTTAAAATAAAATTATATACTATATGTTCTTCAATTGGCAAAAAAAAATTCGTAATATTTCAGTTATTTTCTTCACATTTTACATAACCCCACTACAGAGCGTGGGTCCCATAATAGTAACATGAAATGTATACAAAATAAGTTATACCGACAGCCAAAATTGTGGGCTCAGTAACAATATAAGGATCCAACTAGAAAGCTATATGACGTAACATGGATCCGAAAAAGGAAGCCCAACATATTACCGGAAGTATTAGAGCAACCCAAATACAAATATAAAAAAGAATCTCTTGTAGTGAAGTGGTTTGAGATAAAAGGGCAGTAAATAACTTTCTCATAAAGAGAACAGAACAAACAACCACCAAGCATGTTGGCAACATTGAACATCTCCAAGGAGCAAAAAACAAAGCAACCCATGAAATAGTAAATGACATAGGTGAGGAAGGCCAATCACAAATGGAACAAATCAGATTAGAGCAGTGCATGGATATAAAATAAGACTAAAATAGTAAGCACAACTTGAAGAAGCTGAAGTGGGAATCATATTAAGAGTGGTATAAATAACGACCATCCCCTGAAGAACAGCAGCTCTAGTGAAATAGCATAAGCCGCTTTCCCCATTAATGCAGCAAAAACTAGTAGATGCATAGAGAAAGGGTTGCAGATGGAACTCCTTGGCAGAGTAAACCAATATGAGGCATTGTGATAGCAAAAATTGCAAAAATGGGTAACAGGCAAACATCAAATGATGAAGTGCTAAAACCATGAGAAACAATAGACACATGGAACCCTAATGGAGAATGAAAGGACAAAAGCAATTTGCAAATGATGAAGCCATTATATTGCATACTCCCATAAACTGACTTATGTGCACTTTATAAAAGCAAAGTAGCATGACTCTTAGCCGCACATGCCCAAATTTCGGGGTTTCATATTATATTTTTCGCTCGAAAGGATGATTGATGTTATTTTGCATTATCAACCATCGGATCAAATAATAATCATTTCAAGATTTATACAAATAGATGGAAGAAGAATGATTGAAGTACTTTGGGAGCCATAAAAGATACAATTGGACGGTTGACATGATGCAAGAAGACTAATCATTCTTTCACACAAAAAAATATAACCCCAGCTAAACTTTAGGGGGTTCCAGATAATCTTAAGCCTTTTTTTCCTCACGCATAAGCTTCTGACCTTGAATGCACGATGATGGATGGCAAACCTAAGATTACATTTAGTACATCGTCAAATAATTTTGAAAGATAATTTGAATTATCTTCAAGATAGATTCTCATCAATAAACTATCAGTAATATTGATTACTGTGTTTAATACATATAAGTAATATTATAGTAAAATTACTGAAAATCATGATTGACATGTTTGGTATGACAATCAAATTATCGGTAACATGAAATTAAATTCCTAAAATATCCTCTTAACTGTGTAATAATAATATAGTATATTATATTATATTATTATATATAATAATATTTATATAATTATAATAATATAATATATTTTAATATAGTATATTATAATATTATATTATGTTATTATAATATATTATATTATTTTAATAATATAATAATATAATAGATTATACTATATTATTATATATAATAATATTATATTATATATTATAATATATGAATAAAAGATATTATTATAACATATTATAATAGAAATATAATAATATTCATCAATATAATATAATATATTAATATAGAATAGTATTAATATAATTAATATATTATAATATAATAGTATATTATAATATAACAATATAATTAATATATCATTATATAGAATAATATTTATATAATATATATTAATATAATATATAATATTATATGATAATGTAATAATAAATTATTATAATATAATATAATATATTATTATATATAATAATATTATATTATATACTATGTTGTATTAATATAGGATATTAATATAATATAATATATTATAATAATATATTATAATAATAATATAGTAATAAATTATAATAATAATAATATAATAATAATATAATATAATATAATAATTTATTACTATATATAATAAGATTTATATAATATATTATTATATATTATTATATACTATATTATTGTAATATAATATAGTTATTATAAAAATATAATAATAATATAATATATTATATCATATTATTATATATAATAAGGGGAGGTTAAGAGCCGCAGGGGGAGGGGGTGGAGAGATGAGTTTTATATGATATTTTTTTTAGAGATAATTTTATTCAAAAATTTTTTTGTAATATTGCCATACAAGTGATCATCTGGATAGCCACCTCCCCTTAAAGCAATCTAGATTGCTTCCAAAAGATAATTTGAATTGTCAAAATAATTTTAATTATTATTCAAAAAATATATTTAATATAGTAATCTCATGGATCTATTTTAAATAGTCAGGGATAGATTGCCGGCTAACAAAAGCACCTCACGATGATACGTGCAGTCCATTCCACACGTGTAAAGGGTTCGGAGACCGTTTGCCGAATTCAGCTGCTGCCGATCGCCGGGGCAGCCAAGGCGGAGTAACCGAGGTTTAGGAGGACTATCAGCATCGGTTTCATCGCAAGCGCATCGGACCAAACCGGCACACAGAAATCCATCCAACTTCAAATCATCAACAACCCTGCGAACTCGACGTCGTCGTCCATGTCATTCCATTCGTTCTTCTCCTTCGATCCAAATTAGGGTTTTATTCCTCTATTTCTCTAACAGTTAAAATGTTTCAGAAATCTCTCGCCAATCCCTTGGTTTCCCCGATTCCAATCTGTTCTCCGAAGCCGAGGTCACAGAGTTGCCCCCGATCTGTCTTTATTGTTCGATCTAATGTCGTGGATTCTTCGAAGGAGTTGTTCGAATCCCCGGCTATCTCGACGGGGACTGGGGGCCCGTATCCGGGAGGAATGGGACTGCACACTGGACGGGATCCGAGCGTGAAGAAGCCGGAGTGGTTGCGGCAGAGAGCGCCGCAGGGTGAGAAGTTTGCGAAGCTTCACGAGTCGCTCTCCAAGTTGAAGCTGAATACTGTTTGCGTGGAAGCCCAGTGCCCCAACATTGGAGAGGTCAAATGTTCTTTTTCCATCAATTTCTACCCACAAAATGCGCTTTTTTATCTCTTTGTTATGTGTTTGTTAGTTTTGGAATTAGGTCATGAATGGAGGTTTATGAGCTTCTGTTATGTTATTATCTGTTAGAATGTCTGTTCTTTAATCGGACTTTGGTGAATATGATAGATGTTGAGTTTAAGCCTTTCTGATTCAGTAAAAATGGTCCTTTATTTGATGTTTTCATCTTCTTTTGGGAACTGCTATAGCTTTCTGTGGTGGCTAAAATGGTTGATTTGGTTGCTATTTAGGGTAATTACTTTTTTTTTTTTTTTTGCCTTTCTGTTATACTTGTTTCAAGATGTTGTTGAGATGCTTGAGTAGTTCTTATTTAGGGCAAGTTTAGAATTCCAGTGATTTAAACAAAATGCAAGTGATGAGATAAATGAAAGATATGCCTTGTTCTTTGATATGTTCTCGGTCCATACATTGTTCTTCATTGATTAAAATTGTTGCCATCTGTAATGTTTCATGTTTATTTTCAAATACTTCACCGGAATTCCCGTCTTTTATTTTATTCATCAGCTTTTATTTGTTTCATGTGGTAAAATTTTGTGGTCTTCTATCATGGCTAGAAGGAGCAGGTAGTTTTTTTTTTTTTAACTTCCTCCCCTTCATTATAAGAGTCTAATGGTAGCAACGTTGTGGAATAAAGAAGAATGCTTGTATTAAACATGCATGTATTTTCTTGAATGTGCTCCTTTTGCATTTGTATATTTGTTTTTTTAAGTTACATGGAATTTGTGAGAAATAATATGCTTGACAGGCTGGCTCATCATGATTGGTTTTCTTTTTGGTGCAGTGTTGGAATGGAGGGGGAGGAGCAGGAGGAGAAGGGGATGGTATTGCAACCGCAACTATCATGCTTCTAGGGGATACCTGCACCCGTGGATGTAGATTTTGTGCTGTAAAAACAAGCAGAAGCCCACCGCCACCAGATGCTATGGAACCTGAAAACACAGCCAGGGCAATTGCAAGTTGGGGGTAGGCTTTTCTCTTTCTGCTGAAATTATAGTGGTGCAGTAATTTAAAATCTCCTGATATAAAGTCAGTGCTTAAGTAACTAAGTTGTCTTTTGAGCATTTGAACATCTTACAGTAATGGATTATTTTAAAGTGCTATTCCACCTATACATTTTTGAAAAATACAGTTCTATAAAAGTTGATGTACGAGGTTTCAGTTTCCAGATTTGTACCTGGCCAAGTTTCATTTGGAAAAAAACCAGGTGCTCACAGAATTTACAACAACTTGCTTTCTCTGTGTTTTTGGCAGTGTTGAATATATTGTATTGACTAGTGTTGATCGTGATGATCTTCCCGATGGTGGAAGTGGCCACTTTACCAAGACAGTCAAAGCCATTAAGGTTCATTAACATGCTTTGGTACCTCTTTCTTAATTAAAACAAATTATTTTAATTTTATTTTCATAGTTACTGCTAGGTTCATAATGCATGCCTCCTATAGAGATAAATGCATGATGAGGTGTAGTTCCATTAGGTATCTGGGTTTTATACAATTCATTGTACTGAAATGCTAGTTGGTTATGCAGAACCTCAAGCCTGAAATTTTGGTCGAGTGTCTAACTTCTGATTTTCGAGGCGATCTAGAAGCTGTGTCAACTTTGGTAAATTCTGGGCTAGACGTTTTTGCCCATAACATTGAAACGGTTAGGCGCCTACAGAGAATTGTGAGAGATCCTCGAGCAGGGTAAGAAACACTCATGTTTCTACTATTAGGAATCATGATTTTTTTAGTTGAACAACCAAAGTGATATGTTATGAATAGTATCTAATTTTTATTAAAGTCTTCTACAAATAATCTAATATTTTTCATCTAAGATAGATATTATATTGTTTATACATTGTCTCGGATGAATCATCCTTTTCTCATGTAGTTAAACTTTTCATAGATAATTGAGAAATCTAAATTTTTTCCCCTTGTCTCCCCCATATCTTCTTCCATGCTTCATAAAACTAATTAAAGTCAATTCCATCATCAACTCCTTCAGCTCACAAAGATGTGTCTACTTACCCATGGATTTACCTCCATCTAATCTACCTCAGGAAAACTACATGCGGTCCAACAAGAAATTTATGCAAATGATGCAAACATGGTCAAAATTCTCTTAGCTTAGTGTTCTAGAAAATCTTGTGGTCACTCCAAAAAGAGCTTCCCTTGATGAATCTTTTTGGAAATAACAGGATTATAAAACCATCCAAAACATCCTTCAAGACTATTAAATCTTCTGCAAAGCACTTAATCAAGTAACATGGACTAGTTGAACTTGGTTGCAGACTTGAACAGCTTCCTCTTGACTAGTTTTGAGGATTATGACATGAGTTCTTGTAAATGTTACAAATTCATGTTTTCTTTTGCAGAATTGCAATTCAAACTGAAGATCTTTCTTAAGACATACAATGCAGAAGGATTCTGATTTCGAAGACATGGCACTAATTGTTGTAATAAAAAATTGAATGGAATGGATATATCGCTTTTAAAGTGGAAGTTCGGCTTAAAAATTTGCTATATAAACTATTGTGTGATCTGCAGTTCTAGCTATGTTCTCATGTCCATGTATATTCCCAAGTATTCTCAGTATATTTGATATTCTGGTTGAATTCTAGCATATATTAGTTGAGAAAACACTCTTCAAGATCTTGTTGTGGAATTGAAACTAGGATCCCTTGGTTGGGTAAGAAAGGCTGTAGTGCCCTCCGAAATTTGATTTTACTGGGATTGATTCTTGCCAAAGGCTAAAGTGCCCTCCGAAATTTGATTTTACTGAGATTGATTCTTGCCCACCATACCTCAATTCCCTGCTCACTGCTGACAGCTATGGTTGTTCTTCTCCTGGGATTTAATATCTAGTTTCTTTTCTTGAGGTTCTAACCACCCTTCCCCACTTCCCCTCTCCCCCCACTCCCACACCCCACCCCCCCCCCCCCCAAAAAAAAAAAAAAACCACCACACCCAAAAAAGAAAAAGAAAAAGAACTCATAATGGATAGGTGTCATGGATCCTTTCTTTTATATAGACCAGTATACCAGAGTATGGCACATACAGTTCACGTGACTACAAGGAACACAGAGAGGAGCTTCACAAATGTTCCACTCCAGAGGTTGTGTTATATGGTACATTAGATATTCTAATAGCATTGACTATCTCATCGTTTCTGTGGCAGGTATGAGCAGAGCTTGTCTGTTCTGAAGCATGCAAAGCTTTGCAAGGAAGGGATGATTACAAAGTCCTCTATCATGCTGGGGCTTGGAGAATCAGATGAGGAGGTTCAGGAAGCTATGGCTGATTTAAGGGCCATTGGTGTTGATATCTTGACTTTAGGACAGTATTTGCAGGTGAGATAGCAAGCAAGTAGTTCATTTCAATCAACTCTTTTGTTCTGTTAATTAACTACTGTAAATACTGAGAGTTTTCGCAGCCTACACCCTTGCACCTGACTGTCAAAGAATATGTGACTCCTGAGAAGTTTGCTTTCTGGAAGGATTATGGAGAATCTGTCGGTTTCCGTTATGTTGCCAGTGGACCACTGGTAAACCAATTCTTACTTCATATTAGTTGGCTTGCTCCTTTTTTCTTAAGGGAAAAATTGGGTATCTTATATCTGTCAGGAAATTTATGCTCTACCTTATTTTTTAAAGTAATGAACAAGCAATCATCTCTATGTACTCTTTTGAAGGTTAAAATGAGAAGTTCAAAACAATAAAATCATTGACTAGTGGTTCATCTGTAACCATCTAGTTGTTCGATGCTTTTAGCAGCAGAAATCATTTTCCATTGAGGGACATGATTCAGTCTCAATGTCATCCATCACCTCTGGGAAACTTTTGTTACCCTGCTAAAGGGATAATGCAATAATTTCACTACACCATGATTTCTAATGCACTATATCTTTTAAAACTATTAATCTACAATTGTAATCTGCACCGAAACAAGTTTCAGTTTGTTCTTTCCTGTTCTGTTTAAGAAACTTAAGTCTCCTTTGTTGGTAATTCTAGGTTCGGTCTTCCTATAGAGCAGGCGAGCTGTTTGTTCAAAAGCTGGTGAGAGGAAGCAAGACAAAGGATGTATCTGGTGAATCTTAATCGCATGGATGGCTGCTAGATTTTTTCGTGACAACTTCACATTGACATCCTTGGCCTGGCAAATTACCTCAGAAAACAGTACACCAGAGTCTGATAATAGTGGATACTAATCCACAGAAGAGTCTTGGTAGCAAACCAAGAGCTGTTGGAAGGTACTTGATTAATATGTTCAATTCTAGAGGACCTTTGGTGATTGAAGAAAAACGTGTTCATTTTTGTACTGTGTACCATATAAAACACAGCACGTGGAATTACGAAAATTATAGTTGAGTTTTTTTTTCTCTGTCTTGATGCAAATTGTTTAAATTCTCTTATTGTATTTCTAAGCCACATTGTCCCAGCAAAATGAGGTGAAATACCAATTCTTTTATTTAAATCATTGCAATTGTGCCATATTGTTTAAATTGAATCAAGATAAACATTTAGAATTGGGAGAGCTTGAAACATGGCCACATTCATTTTAAATTCAGTTTGCTATTAAGAGATCCAACATATTTTCAATGTCATAAGGCTCTCTCTTCCCCAAGCACGCATTCATCTATATCTTAAATCTTATACCTACCTTGATGTTGATTGGGCAATTCATTGCATCAATCTTTGCTTTTTGGTTACCTTATGAAATATATTTAGAAGTCATAACCTGAAAAGAATCATGAAATTACTTGGTGAGTGCAAAACTTGATTGCATCACCTTTTCCATCTCTCTCTCTCTCTGTGTGTGTGTGCGCGCGCGCGCGCGCGTGCGTGAAGGAATGGAGGGAGGGGGGAGTGCAGGGAAATGCTAACAAGTGTTTTACGATGATTGATACGAAAGGTAGATTTGCTTCTTTTTTTTTCTTTTTTTTTGGAATTACCGCCAAGTCTTGATCAAAAATTTCCTTCAAGCCTATCCATCTTGTGGTGAAGAATCAAGCGATTTTTTTTTTTTTTTTCAAGTGAGGACTTTCATAATCAAATAAATGGTTTGCTATATTTGATAGTCAATTTCATTTGAGAGTGTTGTTCCTAACTTATTCTTGTCATGTCTCCATGACACTCAATGTTTCTAACCAAATATGCAAAATTCTATTAAATCGAAACATATCATTACTCTTAGCAGGTTCCTAAATGCTTACATTTGTATCAGCATATAAGAATTTTTACTCAATCTATGTGTAATTAGGCTAAATATTTAATAATGTATGTCATTATGAGATGAATAGCAGGGCCAGATACCAAACGCAGCCTCATAATTGTTAAGCTAAACGTCAAGTGGTCATATACCCCTCCTCTTCTCCAAGGAAACTCTAGGTTTTAGTCTTGAGTGATGCATTTGGAAGCTGTGTATTTCCTCCTTTTATTTCTTCAAAAAGAACAAAAACAATGAGGTTTAAAGGCTAGTGTTCAGGGACCTTCTTTGACCCAAGGATTATTATGAAATCGTCACCTAGCTAAGTTGTTAGAAGCCTATCTTGTGGACAAGGCTATGGATAAAGATCTAGTTTAATTATAGGGAAGGGCTTGTGAGAATACCCCTACCACCCCTTCTATAAAGAGGTCCTGGAGGTAGATGGTTTTCTAACTCATCTTAGGGAAGACAGCCATAGGGTCTGCTTGAAGGAGATTTATAGCCAAATTGTACAGAGAACCTTAGGGAAAACACCAATTGAATCTAATTGCTAGTTCTATGGAGGACTTGATACATTGTGTCGCAGGGAATGACAGATCTCATGAAACTATTGCTTTAATTCTATGTAGTAGTTTGGTTAATATGGTGCAATAGGAATGAATGATTATTCAAAGTAAGATTAATGCAATTTAAATGATCTCCAATAATCTTGAATTCCTAGCTAAAGAATTTATTTTCTCCTACATTTGAAGAGACATTCATTAAAATAGCAGGGCGCTGGGAAGGTTCTGGTCTTCAAGACCCCTTATCCAATTGAGGTTAGCTAGCTTTCCCCATCCCTTAAACTTTGAGGGATCAGTTAAGAATTCTTTGGCTGGTGCTGTTGATAATTAGAGATCATCTTGGATGTATCCTTAATGCTGCCTCTAGAGAACTTATCATGTGTTCAGTCCCTAATGCTGAGCTAAGGACAGCCTAGGAAGGCTTGTGTGTGGCAGTTTTATGTTTACAGGGTCTCTTAGGTTTGGGAGGAGATACATTATCGATCATCTAGTATAAATAGCTCTGAATGTTTCATGTTGTCTCATATTTTCAGTTTCAAAGATATATGACAATCAAGAAATTATTATATGCTTGCCTAGCTACACATACTTTTAGGGGGTGTTTGGTTAAGGGGAGTGGAGGTCTGGAATTAGAATTAGAATGGATGACTCCCATTCCAACCATTTAGTTGGGAGGAGTCCCATTCCGATTCCGATTTCAGGACGGAATGAGAATGACTCAATCTATATAGAACTCAATCCTTACTCTCCTCTATGGATTCAAATTTTCATTCCGATTTCGATTCCGATTCCGATCACGAACCAAACACTTTCGGGGATTTGACCATTCTGATTTCAATTTCAAGTCATTTCGATTTTCATTCCCATTCTGATTCCGGTTGCAAATCAAACAAGCGAACTAATCTATGGATTGGTTAGCTAAAAAGAGTTAAGGGGGTGTTTGATTCATAATCAGAATCAGAATGGGAATGAAAATCAGAATGGTTTGGAATCGGAATCAGAATGGCCAAATCTCTCAAAGCATTTGGTTCGTGATCGGAATCAGAATCAGAATTAGAATGAAAAATTGAATCCATAGAGGAGAGTAAGATTGAGTCCTATATAGATTGACCCATTCCCATTCCACCTCGGAATTGGAATCGAAATAGAACTTCTTCCAACCAAACGGTCGGAATGGAAGTCATCCATTTCGATTACGATTCTAGACTCCCACTCTCCCCAACTAAGCATTCTCTAAGGGTGACCAAGTCTTGCTTGCAACTTGTACAATCCTCCTACTATTATATACTCAATGCTAAAGCTTTTGACCGTGAGAAAAAAAAAAGGGTCAAAAAAAAGAAGAGAAAGAGACCCACATATTCGATTAGGCTAAATTGACATGACTGGTTGAGTTGGAAATCTCGATGAATCCGTAACTCCCATCTGGAATCGGGATAGAGGGGGTTTATCCCCATTTATACCCGGGATAAATATCAAATGCCTTCAGTTGTCCTAAGGATGAATTTAGACCCGACAATCCTGGTTAAACCTCATCATTGCTCTTACATCCAGGATAATTCATACCTAAGGAAAATCAATGCCACATAGATTGGGAAGCCATCTACCTGAGTGAATCCGAGGATCTAAGTGAGTTAGAGGTTTCAAAGGGGATGAAATCAATAGTGCAATCTTTAATTTGCCTAAAGATAAGGCACTCGGAGCTGATAGACTGCCAATTATCTTCTTTCAAAAATTTCAGAACCTGATCAAAGATAACATTTGCTGGTTCACTCCAACTCAATAGGCATCAGAAGGCTTAATTATGCTTCCATGGCCCTAGTGCCCAAAAAAACAAGATTGTAGTCCTTTAAGGGACTATAGACCAATAAGCTTGCTTAGCGGTATTATAAAAATATTTACAAAAGTACCCTCCATCATATAAGCAGAACATATCACTGCCTGCGTTTATCCAAGAAAAGCAGATAATTGATAGTGTTGCGGCCAATCCCCTCGTCGCCTGGTCGCCGGAAACGAGCGCCTATAAAAGAAAGTCCGCACTGACAGGAGGCGGCTCCGACGGAGATCCTCTGACGGTCAAGTCAGAGAGGAGACTAGGCAACAGTGAAAAGAAAACAAGGAGCTCAACGAGAGAGGGTGCGAGAGAGAGAGGGAGGGAGCAAGCCCAAAGATTTCGAAGGGACCTCCTCTAGCACTGTTACCTTCCCCGTTTTATAGTAGAGCGCGGCATGGCACCGTCATTAATGGCGCAGACAATGGGAGGAGTTGTCAAATCGTCGGAGGCTGTCAGAGTCGCCGTGGGCTGTCAAATCACCGCGGGTTGTCAGAATCAACCCATGTCCTTGGCAGGACAATGTTCCAGGATGGTCACACAGCACGTCCTTGACAGGACAGCAGCTTATAGCGGTCGTACGGCATTTGGGAGGGCTGGCCGATCATACGTCGGTATTCGGCTGCCGGGACGTCGGGTGATGATCCGGAGACACCGTCGGCTGGTCTGGTGTCTTGCTTAAGTCGGACGTCGGCTGCCACCCCCGACAGTGAGTCGGTAATATGGGTTCGACCGCTCGGTCGGTCGGAAACAGCATGGGTCGGTTCGACCGACACACCTTCGGTCGGATATTGTCGGCAGCCGTCTATCGGGGTCGTCGGTCGGAGTCGTCCGTCGGGGTTGTCTGTCGGTCGTCGGTCGGAGTCGTCCGTCGGTCGTCCCTCGGAGTCGTCCGTCAGTGTCGTCGGTCGGTATATCCCAATAGATAGCTTTGTCCTGCCAATAGAATTACAGAAAGACGAAACAAAGGAACCTCATGCTCAAACTAAATTTTGCAAAAGTATTTGATAACATCAATTGGAACTTCCTGCTTGACCTCTTTAAAGCTGGAGGCTTTGGGCCAAAATAGTGCACCTGGATCAACAACACCCTTCAATCAGAAAAAATAGCCCCATTAATCATTGGTGTAATAGCCAACCAGATCAAAATTCATGGAGGACTCAAGCAAGACAATCCTTCATCTCCCCTACTCTTCATTTTGGCATCAGACATCCTTGATCACATGTCAAAGGCTACAACCAGTCACAGTCTCATCGAGGAATCTGACTCATCTAACATCACAAGCAGCACACATGGTATTTAGTACATAGACGATACACTAATTTTTTGTGGTGAATCAAAGGTGCATATTTCCAACCTCATATTCATACTACACTCTTACGAACTCAAAACTAATTTGAAAATTAATTTTGAGAGAAGTTCACTGATCAGCCTAGGCATTTTAGAGAAAAATTGTCATCGATATGCCAAACTATTGGGTTGTGCAACCCCTAATCTTCCAACAAAGGATCTAGGATTTCCACTTCACTGCTCAAAATCCAAGGCCTCTGATTGGTATTTCATTATAGAAAGATAGGAAACTTAAATCTTGGGAGGAAAGATGCTTTCAATGGGTGGTAGAATAACTCTGATGAACACAGATTTATGTGCAATTTTAAAATACTGGATGTCTTCCTTCTTTTCCCTCAAGCAGTGATTTAAAGATTTGAAAGAAAGAGGAGAGAATTCCTGTGGAGAGGCGATAAACAACGTCATGGAGCTCATTGTTTGGTTATATCAGAAAGAATATGTAGACCAAAATCTCTTGGAGATTAAGGAGTGTTAGATCTGAGATTATTCAATCAATGTTTAACTTTAAAGAAATCTTAAAGAAATCATTAGTTGGGAGAGGGAGTCCTTAAAGAAATCTTCTTAGACCTCTTTATGTAATCCTTGAATCTAGAAATAAAAGTGATAGAATTTTACAGCTCATCAAATGCAAGGTCACATTTCAAAAATGTGTTATTTGGCAATGGTGAATCTAGAGTTTACCAACTCTTAAATATCCTCCAAAAAGAAAGAGTGACGAACAACGATGATCAGGTGGAATGGAAGTGGGACACAAAAAGAGTCTTCACGGTTAAAAGCTGCTATATTTTTCTATCCCAATGTCTCATGGAGGAGTGGTATCACATGTTGCCAAGATCATCTGGCCACTTTCGATTCCTATAAAGACAAGTTTTCAGTAGACTCCTATATCACAATAGAATTCTCACAGCTGAGAACTTGTTAAAGCAAAACATCCATGCTCTACTTCACTACCCACTCAGTGGCGGGCATGAGAAAATAGCAAACTACTTCTTTGTCACTTGTGAATTTTCTTTATACTTTAGAAAGAATAGTCGGCAAGCTCAATATTGAATTTCAACAACATACAGTTCGGCAGCTCTTAGAAGATAAATAATGCTACATCTCTAAACAAGTCAGAGAGCCTAGGACATTACTGCAATGGTGCTCTATTAGATCTTATGAAAAAAGAGAAATGGGAGAGTCTTGTAGTTCATAGCTTTCCTATACAATATAATCTCCAAATATTTTGCATCAACATTAGAACAATGGACCCCCAATTACAATGGAAAGGTGAAGCAAGAAATAATGGCAATGATGGTAGCTCTAAAATGTTAACTAAGTAAATATCTTGTCTTGTTATTTTTACCCATCTTGGAGCTCTCTTACAGCACCCCCCTGATGTAGTTTCCCACAAACTCTTCTTTACTTATTTTCCACATTCCAATGCTGATTGATTGTCATACCCAAAAGGTAGGTCGACCAACTACTCTCAACCACAATTCAACTCAAACTCAAATAATTACTATTAATAAAATTTTTGGATGGATCTCCCTCACATTTACATAAACAAAGAGAGTTCATACCGAAGGTCTCATGATAAAAGCTTAAGCTAGTTTTAATTGGTTTAAGACCCCCTCTTCCCATCTCTACCATTGTATGATCTATTTTTGTGTTATAGGATAGCATAGATTGGAATCCAAACAATATTCTGTTATTTTTTATCAACATCCAAACTATCAAGGAGGATAACTGTAATTTATCAAAAAAAAAAAGAAGCATAACCACAATCATTATATGAGGTTACCTTTTATTTTCTAAATAGGGAATAAGGTTTATATATGAAACTTGGTATAAACTAAAACCCAAGATTTAAGTTTTCCATGCCACTTGGACAGGGAGGCAAGGGTTTGATTTAGTTGGAGTCAGCACATGCGAATGAGTTGGGGTTCTAATAGAAAGGATATTGATTAGCCCCTCTTACTTAAAACTAAAAAAAAATCTCCAATTAACCTATCCTACTATAGTTGTCATGTGCTCAACTACAAGCAAGACTATATAATGTTGGGTACAAAAAACAAGTTAGCATCCTCCTTATCTCCTTGATTCCTGTTTAGTGATAATCTATGGCTCGACTCACAAATCAGACTTGCTCTAAGTAGATTTGGGTTTGGCATAAATGGGTTTAGGCATAAACGGGCATCGATGCTCCTTTCTTTCTTCTCTTCGAGATTGAGAGCAAGCTAATGAATTTGGCTGCATATACACATGGGCATACTATCGATGCCTCAATTTGGATAGGGATAAATGCCGGTAGATCCTACTATCTTAATTTTCAAGATCTTTTGCTATTAGAGTGCCATCTTTTTGGAAAAGAAAGTAGTGACTAAGATCCATGAGCTACAAACTACGAACTAAAAATTAAAAATATTATGAATAAATTAGAAGATAAAGTGATAAAAAGAGCTAGTAATTGATTCAATTAACGGCTAAAGGGCTCTTCTCAAGATTATAATTTGATATGTATATGTATTCTTCTTAAATTCTAGATAGTTGTCTTTCTCAAATACCAACATTTGTCCGCACTGGCAACCACTACCTCATTTACTCTTGTTTGGCAATTGTCATAGTTGATTTTACTAACATATACATTTTCCATGTCTTAGCCTTTTAGCAACCGCTTTCGTCTCTTTTATCTTGCTTTGGAGGTTGCATTCATTGATGTATAACTTGAATCATTATTTACCCTCTTCGATAAGCCATACTTATAATCAACCTATACCTAGTATATGTGAAACATGATTTGAGCCTCAAGCCAGTACTCGTCTTGCATTGACTAATCTTTTTTAGTCACAATCATATCTACTTGTTTAGTACTAGCGAGGACTTGATTGGTCCACTATCATCATTGGACCTTTAGGTCTGATTATGTGTTACCATCTTGGTTGATCACTACTTATCCCTTGGTTAGTGGCTTCCATGTTTACTTTTGTTGCATCAAAGTTGATCTTTTTAGTTTATTTGCCAATACCCAAACCAATTTCCCATCATTATCTCAGGCCATATAACCATCATCTAACTAGCTCTTAAACTACAATTACGAGTTCGAATGTAATGTAAAGAATAGGTCAACCCATATAAAAGTCTTAGACCCATTTATCAAACACATCAGGGTTGGGTGTAGACCCTTTACCCACTTAATTCATTTTAATCTACTTAAAAATTAGGTCAGGCCATGATTAATTGGACCCATTGAAGATTTATTAACAAATTAAAAACCTACCTATCCGGTTAACTCGAGTAGCAAAATTAGTTTAAACCTATTTATCCCTTTAAAATCCACTTAATCTGTTTAATCTAATTGAAACCATTCAATAAACAAGTTACATGGACCAGATTAGATTACCTATTTGATAAAAAAATTAGAATTCAAATTTGGATCTTTTAATCTATTTAATAAATATACTGGATTTGGGATGATAAATTTTTGGTTTGATTCACCTGAACTGTTACGTATCCGACCAGATCCGATCCATCGAGCCTGATCCGATTGCACCCATAACAAAACAGCAAAAACCTCCACGGTTCTTTTCAGACCAGCAACAAAGCATCCGATCTTCATTTGCTTTTCCGATCAGAGTCGCCAGCGCTCCGAGTGGTGAGAAATCTCCGTCGCCTTGTCGGAATCCCTCGCGATGGGCTTCTTGGTGACGACCCTCATCTTCTTCTTGGCGGGCGTCGTCGCCTCCCTCTCCGTCCGCCTCTGCTGCAACGGCGGCCCCTCCATCAATCTGTGCGTCTCTCTATTCTCTCCCGCTCTCTTCTGTTTGTCTTGGATTACGATTTCAGATGACGAAATCTGACGGAAACCGTCGAATATTTTTTGGACTCCGTCGTATTGGTGTTTCGATCGCCGTAAGCGGCGATCTGATTGCCTTTTGGAGATGGATCACCTTGACACGGTCTAATTTCCTTAACCTTGGAGAAAAACTAGTGGAAATTTTGTGGTTTAATATTTGAATGTTGTATGTATCAGCATCTTGTATTCTTTGATGTTTGTGGTTTTATGTTTTTGCATCTATGCACAAAAGATTTCAATTGCTCAATGTTATATATGTAGAGGAAAAAGGAAAAAGAACTAAAACTACAGGCATAGAATTCTGAATCATTAAGGGCCTGTTTGGTGTTTCTTTCGTTTTCTGTTTTTGTTTTCGAAATTCCATGAAGAAAGTTTAACTGGACTGTTTTCTAAAATTGTTGACAAAACCTCTAGAATCTAGAGCTTTAGGTCGCAAAAATTTATTGCTTTCAGGGGGGAAAAAAAGGTAAAAGCAAGGAGTTGCAGAAGTTTTATTCAAATGCTATCTGCGACGTCAATCTCCATTTGATATTTAACTAAATTGTAAGGGAAGAACACAAAAACAACAACTTCCAAACATGCCTTAAGAAATCAGGAATTATTGCCATATTGGTGTGCTACAAATTGATTCATTCGAAGTGTTTGATAAATTTGTTGTGGTCAAATTAGCAGATGTGGTTCCAATGCTAATTGCAGTTCAACCTGGAAAGCAGATCCCAATGAGCTTGCCGTTTACAATAGTTCATTGATAAATGAAGTGCACGTGTTATAAGTCAAGATATCATGAAACATTCTTATATAAATTAGCAAACACTTGGTTCTTTTGGTGGAAACAAGGCTTCGTGGACTGATACTAAATGTGTTAAGAAAAAACAAAGCAATGAAATGTGTAATTGATGATGCATCAGTCTTGGTTAAACTTAGGTTTACTGAGCAATAACAAAGCATTACTGGTGCATATATTGGTTAAAAAAAATGAGATCTGATATTGGTTAATATAGTGAGAAAACCAAGATCAATATGGACACCTAAACCTCTAAGGCTGTTTTTAGTTGCTGGTTAAATGGTGGATAAACTTAAATTTATCTGGTTAACCAAACAAATACCATCCAAAAAGTGGTGAATAAATTTATTTGCTCAAAGGCCCAAAAAGTTAGTTAACCTTGGTAAGTCTATTTGAGGAGAGAGGGTGAAAAGTTAACAATCCAAAGCTCTCTCTTTCTATTTCATTTTTTTAACAACTTTATCCCACTAACCATGGCAGCACCAACCAGACAACAAATAAGTTTATTCATTGCTTAGCTGGTTAGGGGGTGGATACCTATGGTTAAATCTATTCAGGAGGTGGTTATCTATTAGCATCCAAATGAAGCCTAAATAATAGAGTTCCTAACAAAGAACAATGACAAAACATATCATCATATAAAAGTAAGATGGTGAAGTTGCTAACAGAAAGAACTAGAGGTGTAAATGAGCTGAAGACAAGCAAGCCAAGCTTGGCTTTAGCTCAACTTTTTTTTTATAATTGTATTGAGCTTGAGACGTCTCATTTAAATTTTGAGGCGAACTTGAGCTGCTCACGAACACCTCGTTTAAAAGATACAGTGAGAGCTTAAGATCTTTCAAGGCTTTCATTTATATAGTTTGGACTATTTTTCTCAATTGTATTTTAATACTAATTAAAATATATTCCACTCTTCAAAAACTATTAATTTATAATAAATAAATATAAAATACTTTTAATACAATAATAATAATAATAATTCTATAATATATATAACATTGTTATATTCATATTTGGAGCTAAATAAAGTTGACCTCGAGTGAGCTATGCATGGCTCTAGCTTGGCTCGCTTGCTAACTAAGTGAGATGAAGTCGAGCCAAATTATGAGTTGAACACAAGCTGGCTTGTGAATAGCTTGCTCATTTACCAGCCCTAGAAAGAACTAAAAAAAATAACCATAAAAGATGCACAATATAGAGTGGTAGTCAAAATGGATAGAATAATATAATGTAAAACAAAGCAAAATAGATGGGGGAGGGGGATGTATAAGGAGGATAGGTGCATACCCATAGGCTTTGTAATACATATATGGCTCTTTATCCTTGTATATGAATATTAAGGATAAACAACATGCCTCTGACAAAAAAATGTGACATAAATCTCAAGTAGCCCATCAAGAGGTCCTCTCTGAGCAGCTTGTACTAAAGTTCTCGATGAATTTAGCTATATTGATTTCCCATAAAGGCATTACAAGGGTTTGTGAGGTAGGGGGAGATGTGTGAGAGGTATGCAAGAGTCCATCTGTCATTGAGAAAGTTGGAATATGTAGAGGATTGTGAGAAGAGCATATAAATTGGAATACCATATGAGCTAGTTGTACATGAGGAAACTCATGCTGACTGACTATAGATCCACCGTTGAGGGCCAATGAAGAATAGATTTGTCCATGGTTTGATTATTTGATATAAACAGAGGGTTGGTATCAGATGAGGTCAAGCTTTTATGGTACCTGAGGCTGAATGTAAACATCGATTCTTTAGAATGATCTGCAATGGAAGTGCAACAGAGCAGGTACAGAGAGTAAAGTATGATGCTGCTTCACGGTTGGTTTTCTTCTTTCATGATTTCTGTTGATTTCTTGGCCCTGGACTTTCCTAGCTATAATATATATAAAATGCTAAACCTTTTGTATTTGGCATGTCTTTTCAGATGAGTCCTGGAAAAAATCTGTAAAGAAATATTTTTGTATGAGAATATGATGGTTATTCTTAGCCCAAAATCAGTATCCCATCTGCTGATGTTTTAGAATTAGACATCATATCAAGTTGTTCTGTGTAACAAGCTGAAACATCCTCATTTTCAGTCATAAACTAAGTGGATATATCTATGACCTGGTCAAGCTTTCATTTTTCATCATGTCTTTTCGTATCAACCCTAAAAAGATAAAAGAAATATTATCACATAAGACTGTTGGTTATTCTTACCTTCAAAACAGTATCATATCACGAACGAAATAAAACTTTAACACTTTCACTCTTAAACTAAGAAAACTAATTGTTCTTCAACATATGCATGACCCATCTTTCCTATTTTGGTATTTTTATTTTAAACATGTCGGAATGAACTTATTGCTGCATCAGTTTTCTGATGGTGCGGCTTCTGCTGACCCTCTTTGGATTCTTGTTACCTTTTTCTTTCTTTTTTTTTTTTGCCATATTCTATTAACTTCTGTGGTTTACTCATCAACAACCAAGGGGAGGATTTCTTCTAACATATCATACTAGAGATTCCAAGCCTATATGATTTGGTGGCCTGTAGTAGCTAAATAGCTTTAAGTAGCTTCAAGTGATTTTAAGGCAATTTGTTGTTTCCTCGGAAAACTAAAAGGATTTGCATGAAGGCAGATATATGGAAAAAGAATATTGGAAGGTTGAAGTGTTTAACAATGAAGAATTTAGAGTAGGAACAAGCCATCAACACAATGGATTTCACAATGGATTTAGACTCTATAATTAGTCTGCCTCTTGATGCCATTGTACTGTTGACATTAGGATTGAAATGTGTGGAGCACTCAATCCACTGAAATATGGACATAGTGCATACATGTGAAATCTGGTCTGGTCTGAGCTTGTCTAATATCTCCCTCATACTCATTACCTAATTAGCAATCACTAATCAGTGATCGAATGCTTAGTAGGTAGTTTGTTTGCAGCAACGATTTTAAGAGGTCCACCAGCAACTCAGTAGACTGGATGCAAGTGACATGACCATGGTAGACATGTTGGATAAAGTGGCAGTCTACTTATCAAAAACAGTTTGAGAACAGTGTAAAAGCTTGTATCATGACAGCAAGAGTTGTATATGCAGCACGAACATTTAAGAGAAGGTGATGAGGCTAGATGAGCTCTTGTAGAAATTTAACCATCATGCGTTGTTACTACTTTTGGTAATAGAGCATGATGATACATTGTGCTTTCAGTTCTGCAAGATGGGGGAATATCTCAAGAAGACAAAGATCATCGAGCCTAGTCTGTTGAGTTATTTGATGCATAGCCAAATTGTTATTATTCGAGACCCCAATCTAGCCCTTGCATAAAGGCGAAGGACAAGGGAAAGTAAGTTGTAATTACATAAAGGTACGGAACAATGTGTAAGGAAACCAATTAATTCATTCCTGAATGGTTTGGGGACCACTGACAGACTTGCTCAACTCTAGCATCACAAACACATGGTCATGGTGAGTCGAACAACCCACTTGCAAGTTGACAATGCTGAGTTGGATTTGGACATATATTGCCATTAATGTGCCAAAACCTCATTGTTTCATTGGTGTACTAGCATTATGGTGTCTATTACAGAATGGTTGATTAGAGATGAGTTATATTTCTGTTATGAGAGCAAGTGTCTCTGAAGAAGAAAGGCACTCTCAAGACCCAAAGAGTAGCTGAGGACGAAGAGGAATCTCATCTTAAACTCATTTTGGGAACCAACTAAGATGCATGTTGTTCAAAGCACTATTTTCTCAGTAGATATATGATGGATATGCAGGAGTTCAAAGCATTATTTTCTCAGTAGTTGTATGATGGATATGGAGAATTGTTCCAATGTTAAGATGATAAAGTTATTTTAATGATTTACAATAATTGCAATTAATGGAGTTTGGGGGACTGACAAACTTGCACAATTTGGTGGACAATATTGTCATCAATTTAAGAAAGCCAATGTACCATGCATATGCTGTTAATCATAGAGTATGGCTAGTGTGATGAAACCTTCAATGGAGCTCCACTACTGTATAAATGCTATGAGTATCCATTCTGGGGGTGCTTATCAAAGATAGTTATATTTCTGTTGAGACAAGGATTTGTATTTTGGGAGATAGCATACAGCCTCAAGACCCAAAATGTAGTTAGAAGGGCCAAGTCTCTTCTCAAAATGCTAAGAACTACTTCAAATGTGCATCGATGAAGGCATTATCATTGACATTAGGTAGGACAGTTGCTATCTTATTGAACGAATATTTTGTGAGAATAACAAAAGTAATTGCTATTTTGTTGGAGAAGAATTATGCCAAAAGAACAACGAAGGATCACCAAAAGTGTTGCATCTTAGACCTCATAAAAGTCATCATGATAGAGGGTATTCTTCACATCAATTTGATTAATAAATTTAGCACAAATTGTGACAACTAAAATTACGATAAATTGTCGACATCTTCACCACCAAGTTGCAAGGACATGGACATGAGAATCAAATCAGACGTGTATCCAAGTATCATATGTGGCAAGAGCAAAAATACAAGATAAAGGGAAGTATATAAAGACTTGTTACATGTTGAATTGAAAATATGAAAAAAATAATACTTGTGAAGTTGTTTCAGCTAACATATATCTGAGAAGTGCTTCTTTGATGTTAGTGCCAACTTATTCAGAATTGATTAACTCAAATAGTCGTAGCAATGCTGCTCATCATTTCATATGTGAAAAGTGATCAGAAGTGTGTTAAAAATGTGTACTGGTAGTAAATATTAGTGATGACTCATAAATTTTTGCTATTGGTCGTCGATATAAAATATGAATTTTATAGTTGATCACTTGCCTATACAATTGCTATCATAATAAATATTTCTACCAAAACCTCAAATATAGCTCGAGAACAAAGTGATATGACATTTCACCAAGTTTTTAATGCCTTCATTCTTACAAGAACAAGTAGATCCCACTTCTAATTATCATAAGATAATGTGAGTCAAACTCAATGTTGGAAGAATCTGACTCTTACTCCGTCTTAACCAAAATCCAATGTTCTACCAAATATTTAGATTTTTTTTTATGTACATCCATCTCTAGATTTGTGTCAATGCAAATTTTTGAAGATGGATTAGATCAAGGTTGGATGTACTAATACCAAGACTCATACTAGTTGCCCAGCAGTATGGTATGGTACTATGCCATGCCGCTCTGGATCCAACCAACAAAGTTAGAGCTGGAGAGAGAGAGAGAGAGAGGAAAGAGAGTGAGGGAGGGAGAGGGGTGAGGGAGAGGGAGAGAGAGGCCGAGAGGGGTTGAGGGCATGGGCTCGAAAGCCTCATCTCTTCTGTAGACGGGAGACCGCATAGGTTGGCGACTTCACTTAAGAAATTTAAGGGCGGAATAGGGGCAACCCCTATGGCCTCCCATATCCAACAAGGTGAGGGCTTTTGAGCACACTCCTCCCCCCTTCCTCTTCTCCCCCCCTCTCTCTCTTTCTCTTTCTCTCTCTCTCTCCCCCCCCCTCTGTCCTCTCCCCCTCTTTTATTGGAATTCTTGAACTGAGCGGCAGAATTATGCCGGTCCATGCCCAATACGGTTCGGTATACCCCAAACTGGATGGTTCAAGATGGTATTGCCTTCCTTGGATGAGATCGTCTAAGTAATACTACTTCACCAAAAGGTGAAGTTCTTGTCATAGTGCATATCATACTCTTGACTGAACCCTTGAATGGTAGACGAGCTTTTCTTCATTTCATTAAACCATCAAAGTGGGTCAAAATGATGTATACTCTCTTGTAGTTGATAGAAGAGTAAATGTTGATAAGGATCCAGGCCTTGGGTATGTCTACTAAAGAGCCCAAGGCTCCACACAAAGGGGGGATATTGAACTGCCTCATGATTCATGATTAGCATGACTAACATGAGAGAAACAATAAGATTAAAATATAAGAGTCATCATAAGCCATTTGCAACTATGAATGCTGCTATCTTGTTATCCGAAGTATAGGTCAACTAACAAGAGTAGACATGGATGACTTGGAAGAAATAATTTGAGCAGGGGATGGTAGAAGTAATTAGCATTAACAATTACAAAGAAAAATCGGTCCTGTAAAATAACAACTTAATGAGCTAGCAAGTCCATACTATTGGTATTTTATTTTAATCATGAAAAAGATCATGTTTTCACCATGTAGCAATATGGATAAGGATTCCATCCTGATGGGATCAGCAACACATTGGTAAGATACTATTCTGATGAGAAAAATGGTACTTGGGATGACCTCTGGGTACTGGCTCGGTCTTGAACTGAGATGTCCGAACTATCTTGGTTGGTACTGGTTGGGACTGGCGGTTCACTAGACAGATACTAGATAGCCCCAGACAGCAAGGTTTTGCACATAAAATAGGAGAGCTGAGAGCTCCTTTTGGCTCTCCTTTGTCTTGTTGGAGGGAGGTCAAAGAAGAAAAGATAGAAAGAGAGAAAGAGAGGAAGGGAAGAGAGGAGGGGAGAGAGAGAAGAAACAATTCATTAAAAGTTCATTAAAAACTTGTAAGAAGAGGCATCCGGGTATTGCACATTTTTAAGAGGCTCAAAAGACCTTGAAAATGTTGAAAATGAACAAAAAACCTTAAACAATAAAACACAGACAAAAAGTTAAGCTTGATCCTTCTTGATTGTTGATGTTGTTGCATCTAGACAATATTGTTTAGTAATGTAAGAAAAGTCTTCTGATAAAGAAAAAGCTATAAAACTTCTCTCTTTTCTTGGAGAACAGTTAAAAGGATAGCTAAAGGCACTGCACCTCTCTTCTTGGATAAAATCCAGAGTCACATCTTGCAAAGCTCCTCAACTGAATATGCCCATTTAGAAGATTATTAGAGCTATGTTAATCAAGTTGATGAAGTCTCATAATTGCCGCACTAGAACTATTGTGAAGAAGAAGCATACCTCAGTCAAAAGGCAAGACTATGCTCTTATAGTGTTTACCAAATGACTTGATTGCTAAAGCATTGGAACCAACAAGTCAAATTAAAAATATTGTAACTATGAGGACCAAGTTAAAAATAAAGAATGGTATGCCATAATCTTGTGTAAGGCTATTTGATGCATAAAATCTATTCCAATATAGACTTCTTGAGTAAGTTCAACACTTTCCATATCAGGACACTGCAAAAGTTTAATAGTAGTTTTTTCTATTTGGATCATCGATTGGGCGGATTGGGTCTTATATGTGATTTTGGTTAAATGACCATAACTGGAGGATTGTGTGATTATTTGGAAATCTATTACTCTTGATCTTTGGCATATGTATCTTGAGTTTTATTTGTTTCAGAAAGAATTTTTCCACACTCATTGGCTTATGACTGATTCAATTTGATGATGCAGGTTGCGTTTTACATTGGTTGTCACTGCAACAGTATGTTGTTGGATGATGTAAGTTCTCATGTTTCCTGCATATGCATAAGTACAATATTCAATAAAGTTTGGCACATCATTCCAACTAGAGCCCAGCATGATGTATGTTCACATGCTGGATTTCCCTGCCTTTTTCTCTTTTCAACAGATGGCATCATTTCATCATGGCTTGTCATATTTCACAACATGCTCATTTTGCTAACCAACCTGATCACCCTACCCCCCCACCACCCCAAACCACCACAAAGGATTACAATGTAGATTTTTCATCATGGCTTGTTATTTCATGGCATGCTTATTTTGCTGACCAACCTGCTCACCCTACCCCACCCCCCATGGTGCAAAAAAGAAAAAGAACCCTGTTTTTGGACATGCTTCCTAGCAAAACCAAATTGTCTCCAATTCCAAAAATTTGCTGGATTGGAGTTGGATTTGCTTCTGCTAGCATCCTGCTTCCCACTTAGTAAATTGCATGGAATTGCTTGGCTAGGGGTGCAAGGGTCATCTAAATGTTTTACATTCTATGATTTTGAGCTTAAGATTAAACAGCTTAAAGAAGTCTTTGCATTTTATTAATATCCATCAAACCTCTATAGTTTTTTATATGATTAATTAATATAAGCAGTGGGCTTCCACCTTTCCTAAATAAACCCCAGACATTGCTTTGTTTGCTCCGTTATTTGAAATGTCCTTCATGTTAATGTTCAAAAAATTAAGATTTTATGCAAGATTATGTTTTCCCTTGCTTGCAGGTTGTGGGGCACAAGCATCCACACACACACACACACACACATATATATATACATACGTACGTACGTATGTACGTACATACGTACATTACATACATACATACATACATATATATACACACACACACACACACATACATACATACATACATAGATGTATATGTATATGTATATGTGTGTGTGTATATATATATATATACATATATATATATGTACACACACACACACACACACACACACACACACACATATATATATATATATGTATATATGTATATGTATATATAGATCATTGCATGAATGCTTTACTTTTGTAAAGCACACAATTCTTTAATTATGCAAATGATTGCTAAATTATAGGTAACAATGTACCATTGAAGATTTCACCTTTGCTTGCATTTCTACAAGCACCTCGATGCAAACTTTTAAACAATGCAGAGAATGTAGGACCCTAGGTTTGGAAATCAATTGAACAACCCTTGTTCATAAATTCCAACTTCCACACACTTTCATCTGAATTGAAGGGCCATTATCTTTAGGAGCTTTTTGGATGCTTGGACATGCTATATAAACATGGAACGATCAGCATATAAACTTCATGCCACAAATCAAGTGTATGGCTCGGAATGTTTTTTCTTATACAAGGGATATTGTATCCTCCTTTGAGGTGACTTGCAATAAAATTGAGTTTTTAGGAACTGTGGTTTCCCTAACCTTGCAAACTTTTTCCAGACTCCTTTTGGCATCTCTTTCCTCAACCATCTGCTACACAATGGCTAGAGGTATGCTGCAATGGCATACTATCCTTGTCATGCGTGCACACATGCAAAGGCATGCTATCATTGTCATGCACTCCTGCACACACACACACACACACATGAAACCACCAACTAGACAATGGCTAAAAGGTATGCTGCAATGGCACATGCGCAAGCACACAAAACCACCAGCTACTCAATGGTTAATGGTAAGCTGTAATGGCATGCTATTCTTGTTAGACATACACACCACTAGCATGCTATCCTCGTCAGACGCACACACGCACCCACACACACACACAAAACCACCAGCTAAACAATGGCTAAAGGTATCCTGGAAGGGTGAACACACGGTGGGAAAGAAATGTGAATTTTGAGCTATGCAGGGAAATAGTATATTAGGAGCATAAATACGGCTGCCAGTTTAGATAGCATTTAGGATTTAGCATATGCTTCTGCATCTTGGGAATTGAAAAGAAAATGAAGATTATATTGTTACTTTTGCCAGAATATATGATGTCTTATTTGGGATCTCGCATGTGGTTTGTGCGTTAATATCAATACAATGTTTTAAGTTCAGCTAAAACAGATACTTTTGGGCCGAAATGGATCACCTTTTGCTAAGACTTGGGAAATTCGAGCATTTTCAGCTGACACAGCCAGTATTTGTCCAGTTTCAGTGCAAATTGACTCCACCCGATCACCCTTGCTATTATATGTTGATTATATGACTGTTATATGTCATTAGGAAATTCACTTATCTAATTATATGGGGGTATTTATATTGATTTTTAGTTTTTTTCAATTTTTTGGACTTCAAAGAAGAATCTACTTTAAATAATAGCATTGGGTCTATACAAGTTAGTCCTTCAAGTAATCTTTCAGACTTGCCAAGTTTAGCAATTATTTGTCATGCATTGTCTAAGTACATCTAAATGGAGAAGCAAATAATGTTCTCCTAAGTCTCAGAAAGATACAAGTTCATAAAGAAAAAGAGTAATTCAATTATGAATGGATCAGTGATTGATGGGAAAAGATGAGAAAGCCATATATATTTGAGAAGTAGGATGGAAGAATTCTGGATGAAATTAGGGTGAGGGCAGGACAATCAAGAATGGACAATCAAACACCTAGAAGTGCTACTTTGCCTAATGAAGATGATTAACATAGACTATGAAAGAACTTTTACGATCAAAGAGAGATGTTTTACAATTTTCCAAAGCATTGGAAGCACGGTTTGGCTATAAGAAATTCAAGAGGAAATTAAGAAATAGAATGAAAAATGAGAAAAAAATGTTCATTTCCCCCTCTATTTACCCTGAGAGAGCTTGGGTCTGAGTTTTGAGTTCGAATCTTATAAAGAAATAAATCTAATTAAAGTTGCATTTGCAAATCCTCTATATTATAATTTATTTTATGTTCATATTGATATACAGTTATTCTTAGTAATATCCATAGTTATCTAAAATTATGTTGCTATCAAATAATTAAACACCATATTACACTTTAGCTTATTCCATATGTCTGTTGAGTTTTTTACTGCAATCTTGAGTTTTAAATTTCAGATTTTCAATCCAAATATAGTAAAACCATGCAATCAATGTTCCAAAAAATTCAGTTTGTTAGATTTTCATGGCTTAATTTATTTTTCTTTTTTGAGAATGTATTTACTTTTTGTGATTTTTTGACTGATACTGCGAGCAAAAACTGCTGAATCTGAAATTCTTCTGACAAAAAGGAACAGTTCACCAAAATAGTTATCATGACAATGGGGAACATTTCCTTACAACAATATGTCATTAATAATCATTTGCTCAGATTTAAACATCTATTCCATTACATTTTTCATGACCATCTACTATTTTTATTGTTAGGTGGGCTATTGTATATCTTGCACAGCTGAAGCCACTGATTGTTCCCATCCTCAGTGAAGGAGAGTGAAATGCTTGTCAAAGAATAACTTTAGTTGGGGTCATTCAGCATAATGTCTTGCTTCAGCCTGCGGTTTTGCAACTCCAGAAATCTTTAGCATGCAAGTTTTGGATATTCTTGCTATGAACTTGGTAAAATATATTGCCACCAATAATTTGTGCCAGAGATATCTTTATATATATGTATTCATGCAGCATTCTATTGATCTAAGGAATGTTGGACTTGAGATTTTTCGAGTCTGAGTGCATAAAAAAGATGGCCATTTGTTGTTTCTAATTTTTGGAAATGTGAACTTTGTTCAAGGGTGAGTTGAATGTGAAAGGGAGCCATTTCCATATGGAGTTTTCCTATGCATGTGTCTTTCATGCCAGGCTTTGGTCCCAGACACCAGCTGTTCAGTGTCTTAGAAGTTTCTAGGAAATTTAATCTATCAAGTAGGTTGGTGGGCAGATGAAACTAAAGAAGCAGATGATCGACTTATTGTGTGTTTTTTGTTGGTGTTAGTAGTCTACTCCTATTGTAATACATCCAATCCTAATTGAAATCCTAATTAATTGAACTCTTCAAATGGTAATCATTCTTAAGGTGTCCAGATGCAGCTGTGCAAGAGTAGAGAGCCTGTGCCTGGCCTCCAACTTGTCCTTTGTGAGCCCCTTGAGAACCTTTCTTCCATGTGCCTTTTTAGTTTTCCAGTATTTACCATGTGCATGACACATGCCCTGCCAGAGAGTGGGGAGAAAAAGGCATGGGAGGAAGGATCCACCCTGGTAAAAGGGAAGTTGATGTTGGAGGTTGGGCCCATTGTAGGGTGGAACTAGGGTCTGATGTGCATTCCCTGGAATTAGCACGCCTACACACACGTACGGGCAGCACACACATGGAGAGAGGGGAAGAGGCGGTGGGGGTGGGGTTGTGGGTGGTGGTATTCCTAGAATTCAATTTTTTTTTCCATGTAGCCCATTATATGACTTCTAATCATAATCAGAAGGGCTTTTTATGTGTTTGCTTTTTTTGGTTAAGTAACAAACTAGACATCCACAAAGATGGGCATCTTTGAATGTTTAGAATCTTGGGAAAGTAACTGGATGACTCTATCCCTTTTTACAATGAAATTTATAAACTGCATCAATATTATACGTTGTAATTAAGCATATTATTGTGTGTTTTTTTTTTTCAATCTTCACATGGAAAGATTTAAGTCAGACATAAAAACTATCAAAACTTGAATCACAGCCATTTATGTTTAGTTATTTATTTAAGTACTTTGGCTCCAAAGATATTCATTTATCTTATCAAAATAATATGACTAGTTGATTTAATTTCTTTACATAAATTTGATTTGATCTCTACTTTCATACACCCAAACTTCGATTCTAATTTTTCATATTTAACTGTGGTAATAAAAATTAAAAAATTAGATCAAATATTATAAACCATGAGAATTTTTGTAAGAAGATAGCTTTATAAGTAGCGGAGCACTGTAAATAGTGAAATGGATGTAAGCATTTGTATTAGGACAAATCTTGAGAGCCTTTAATTGTAATCTCAACTCAAGCACCAGCTAGGAGATAGTGACGGTCCTCAAAGCCCGAAGTTAAAATCTCTTTGCAAGGATACTAGAAGCAAGGGATAGGTCAAGCTACAATGAGTTGCAATAACTGAACAAAGCTGCCACCGTAGCTAGAGCCAATATAAGGAAAAGCCATGGGGAAAAGAATTGGGAAGCAAGAGTTTAGAGTCTAGGAGGAGATAAGATAATATTGCCTTGGTTTCTTCAAATGATAAGATGATGTGGTGCTGGTGAGGTAAAAAAGTGGATGATTATAGGTATATTTGTGACTTTCTAGGGAGCCAGGTAAGTTTTGGTTGGATTATGGCTATCTTTCCTCTTTGCCCTTATAATCTTCATTGATCTGCAACCAAGGATGGAGGACTTCTAGGTGGCAATTGGACTACTAATAGCTACTTGTCACCCCTTGAACCCTCTCTATCATCAGGTTTGACTTGCTCGTATACCATCAATTTTTCTTGGGTTTGCTACTGTGTTTATTTATATGTGTGTGAGGGGAAGAGGTAGTGGGGGTGGGTTTGGGGGACATGGTGGTACCCTTAGAATTTAATTTTTTTTCCATGTAGTCAGTCATATAACTTCTAGCCATAATCAGAAAGGCTTTTTATGTGTTTGATTTTTTTTGGTTAGTTACATCCACAAAGATGGGCATCTTTGAATGTTTAAAACCTTGAGAAAGTAATTGGATGACTCCAATCCATATCCCTTTTACAATGAAATTTATAAACTGCATCCATATTACATGTTTCAATTAAGCATATTGTTGTGTGTATTTCTTTTAAATCTTCATATGGAATGGTTTAAGTCAGACATAAAAACTATCAAAACTTGAATCATAGTCGTATAATTATTAGTATTATTCAAGTACTTTGGCTCAAAAGATATTCATTTATCTTATCAAAATAATAAGACTAGTTGATTTAATTTCATTACATAAACTTGATTTGACCTTTACTTTCGTACACCCAAACTTTGATTCTAATTTTTCATATTTAATTATGGTAAAACATATTAAAAAAATCAAATCAAATATTATAAACCATAGGAGTTTCTTGCAAGAAGATAACTTTATAAGCAGTGGAGCACTATAATAGTGAAATGGACTGAAGGCATTTGTACTAGGATGGACCTTGAGGGGCCTCAATTGCAGCCTCAACCCAAGCACCGGCTAGGAGAGAGTGGCAGTCCTTGAGAGCCCGAAGTTAAAGTCCTCCTTGCATGGGTACTAAAAGTAGGGGATGGGCCAAGCTGCAATGAGCTACAATGGTTGAACAAAGCTCCACATTGACTGGAGGCCAATACAAGGAAAAGCCGTAAGGAAGAGAATTGGGAAGCGAGAGTTTAGGGTTTAGGGGGAGATAAGATAATATTGCCCTTGGTTTCTTCAAATGACAAGATGATGTAGTGCTAGTGAAGGTAAAAAAGTGGATAGTTATAGGTATATTTGTCATTTTCTAGGGGAGCCCGGTGGGTTTTGGCTGGATTGTGATTATCTTTCTCATCTTTCCTCTTATAATCTCCATTGGTCTACAACGATCGAGGGTAGATTTTTGGATGGTATTGGACTACTAACGAGTTGCTTGTTACCCCTTGGACCGTCTCTATTATCAGGTTTGATCTGCTCGCAGTCCATACCATTAATTTTTCTTGTGTTGTGCTACTATAATTTTTTCTTATTTTTTATAAAAAGATGAGAAAGATCCAAGATAATTATCCTTGGCAGGTTATAAACCAATTGTCATTTTTTTTATTTTTTTCAGAAAACTATTCTGACTTCGTTGAGCTAAGCTAGATATTTTGAATCCAATCAGATCTAAAGGTTTCTTAGGTCAGACTTTTTCTATTAAAATATATATCTATTTTTTATTTTTTCAACGGTCCCCCACCGTCGATTCCTGCCCCATTAATGGATCCTATTCCTCTTCACTCTCACCTCTTCACCATCGTCTGCCTCCTTACTGGTGGTTACTTCCTACTGTCATCCGACTCCTCACTGGTTCATCTTCATCCACCTCCACATTTTCTCTTATTCATCTCTTTTGCCTACCTTCTTGTCATTGCTTGTCTTTTCATTGACACCCACCTTCCTATCAGTGCCTGTCTCCATGTTGTTTCGCCTCCATCCGTCACCTCATGCAACTCCATAGTAAGAATGATCTCATCCGTCATCTCTATCCTTCTTATTTTTTTTTAACTTTTTTTATTTCATTCAAGTAATTTTTTTTTAGTACAAAATGAGCGGTCATACCAATTTAGTACGAGAGCAGTTCAAAAAATCAAAATATATAAAATTTCGCAGGATCTGCAGACAGTCATCACCGTATATACCTCTATAGCCAATTATCAGAATGGTCAGCGACAAAAGCCATCATCCAATCTGCTGCAGTGTTCACTTTTCGGAAGACATGTCGGACTCGCACCATAATAACTTGATAAAGAAAAGTCCAAATATCCTGGATGAGTGGATGAACCTCAAAGTGCGTGGTGCCTCCTTGAATCCACAAGATAACAGTGACAGAATTATCCTCCAGAAAAATTCTCTCCACATAAAGCTGCTGCCTAGCAAAAATGATATCCATCCAAATTGCACGAAGCTCCACCATCGGAACTGAAAGCTCAAATAGATAAATAAGGATTTTTCACTAGCAAGAATGAGTAGGTGAGGTTGTTGCCTCCATCAAAGTATTGAGTGAGGAGATTCGCTGCCCCATCAATAGAGTAGGGATCGAGCTGAGAGAGGAAAAGACCATTCAGAAAAAAAAACCCTCAACTTCAATTAAATTACTCTCCTTACCATTTGTGTCAAAATAAAATTGATCCTAGATTTTGAGAAAATTACAGTACCAACCATGCACATGATTAGCTATAGGCAGTTGCCAGTGGATGAGTCTTGATCATTTACATCAAATCGAATGGCCAGAGTTTTTTATTGGATAAAAGATGATGTTATCCTTTAGAGCACTATAGAAATAGCCTTCTCTTTTTTATGTGTTGTAGGTCCTATGAAGACTTTGCCACTACTTAGCTGTAGCATCCATAGGATGGAAATACTGATATAGCTAAGGAGATGAATGACATTGGGAATCAAGCTATTGGAGAAGATTGCATTCTTCTTATAAACAAATTCTTCCACTATTACTAAATCAATGTGGTCCTTCATCCATTTTAGCTCTGTCTTCTCCCTCAATCTCCTCCAACATTTCCATCATGAGGATAAATCTTTTTTTGAACTTGCTTCTATTCTTCTTTATTTTGTTTGTGGGTTCCACATAAGGAGGCTATGATGATTTCTCAATGAGGGTTTTGTAATAATGAGACAATCTTGGATGATCTACTGCCATTTTTATAGAGTCAACCATTTCAAGCATTTTGACTTATATCAAAATAGTGATACCCTTATTAATTGTTTTAATTTCAATATTTTTTTTAAAGTTTATATATTTGGGGTTTCTATCTTTATAATGATTGATGTTGCCACCATGCTTTAATATCGTGTTGCCCTTTCTACCACCATCCCTATAATTTTGGAGTTTGAGAATTGCCAAACCCCAATATTAAGCCCTTATTTAGTTCATGATATTTTAGTCTTATAATTGTCATATGACCATTAACTGATACAATTCTATAAGCTCAAGTAAATGGACATGGACTATGAGACCATATTGAATAACTTGAGTAACTTTCAAAATCATATTTAAACTTTTTATATTAGAGAGATACTAAATAAAAATGACTCTAAATTGAGAGGATATTCGAATATTTTTTTTAAATAATATAAGCAATATTATGCTAATCTAGAAATTTTTTTCAAAATAATTATTTATCCAACTTAAACATTACCACAAACATCACTAATTTCTTCTAATTTTTTAAAAATAAGAAACTTATACCTTTTATCACCACCACTAATGTCGTCTTACCACTATCATCACTATCATTGTCTCCACCGCTATTGCTACTGCTACAACACCATCATAGCCACCATCACACTGCTATCATTATTGTCGTCACCTCCATCAGATTTAGATATCCTACCACCATCCCTACCACTTGGCACCATCACCTCGACTATACTACCATCATCATTTTGTCACCTCTATTACATTATCAAAACTTTCACCACTACTGTCGTTGTAGCAATTATCACTACCTCTAACATACCATTGCTATTGCCATTGCTACTAATGTCACTGCCATCTCCATTGCCTCCATCACAACTGCCACAACCTCACCATATTTATATTTTTAACAACTTACATATAAGTACATGCAATAGACCTTTAGTAATAAAAATTTAGATAATATATAACAAAGAACGATCATGATTTTAAGTAAAAGGATAAAATATCGTATAAAAATAATAAAATATTTAATAAAATAGAAGTAGAATGAAAATAAAAATTAATTATACATGATAAAATAGATATAACAAGTATAAGTAGAGAATTCAATATCTTTATTAATTATCTAATACGCACTATATTGAAAAATAAATATAAGTAATTTTTTTAAAAATAAAAAGTATTTTTTTCTAGAAATATTATAGAATTAAAAAATAAAAATATAAATTAAATAACATTAAAGTAGAAGTAAAAAATATATAATTCAGATATAAAATTAAGTAAATATAGCCAAAAGTTGGAATACCTTTTTCTATTGGTAAAAAATATGCTTTTAAAAAGAAGAAACAAGTTTCATAAAAAAGAAAGAAAAAACTTGCACTAGTATTTTTTTATATAAAATAAATTCTAAAAAATTTAATATCTTTTGCCATGGATGGAATGATCAAAGTGATTAGTAGAAAAAGAAGAAAGAGATTGGGTTAATTAAAAGAAGATGCTTTAATGTCAATGCGGGAGAGTATGGATGGTAAGATTTGAGATTTAAATAGAGCAGGTAGGCATAGGATTGAAAATTATCAAGTTAAAAAAAAGAGGGTAGACAAATAAAAAAATTAATGAGTCATGGGTTCTCTTTCTTCAATCTTTAGCCAATTTGTGGGTATATATTGTTTGGGAATTCTTTTTTTGTGGGTTCAAGGATTTTTTCTATCCCTTTCTCCAAGAAAATAGATGTTTTCTTACCGTAATTTCACTATAGCTTTTTTCTTAATATTAACTTTTTTATTATATATATATATATATATATATATTAAAATAGAGATATAAAAAAATTACTTAACTTTTTGAGAAAAATTGTTTAAAGCCAAAATAAAATGAAAATAACAATCTTGTCTGGTGTTGTTATAGCAAATTTTATAATTTTTGGTAACCGATAAACAATATCCTATTACATTCTTTCAAATTGTAGCATATAAGCAAATAACAAAAGTATAGGTGGAATAATTTCATATTAGAATGCTTAGAAAAAGATCATAGTAAAATATTAAATTGGTGCATGATCGTTAGATATATGCAAAGGTATTAATGTAAATAAGCTAGTATCGCTACATGATATAATAAATTAGCAAAATATTTATTAGTCAACAAAATACTACATAGATTGCCTTGCATTTTAAAGACTTTGAAAAGAAAGAAAGTTTATCTTATGATGATCATGTAATTAATTACATCTTTTCTACAAAGTTACATGCATGGCAACAATCTTTCTCTGCCTAAATATATATCCAAGTTTATTGGAATATATTAACATAAAGTCAACCCACAGGACTACCTTTTAAATGTGTGTAGCTAATTTATGGTAAGACTTTGATATAAGCTTATGATTTTTTGTATTAATTTCCTTCATGGTGGAGTACCACATCAGAATAAAAAATTTAAAGTTGATAGTGAAATTACATTCGCTTCATATCCCATCAATTGATGTGCTCAGAGACGGAACATAATAAAATGGCTCAACCTATATGGAGCCAAATGGAAAAAAGGATAAAATAGCTCGAAGGTATAAATCAATTCCTTCATCCATCTTAAATCACTAGATTTGCTAAAAATACATAATTACTTAAAATTTGCAAAGTAAAGATTCAGCATCAATTTTTTTCATATTGATTAAATATTTATAAATAAATTATAGCTTATTTTTTTTTTTTTTTGTGGAGGAAAAAATATTAGAATAATTTAATAGTTAAACTCTAAAATAAATAACTTCATTTATCTTAAAAGTTACCTCTTTGTCAATTATATCCTCACAATGATGAAAAGACTTATTTGGAGTTATCAACATTAATGAGCATCCAAGGTTGCTTGAGTATAAGAGGAAGGTTTCTTGTCTTATTTAAGTGCCTCTCCATCCACACTATAAGTAATAGCAGAGGCTTTTTTTACATTATGTAAAGGTTATAAAACCAAATCCTGTAGATGATTAGTTTTTCGATTTGCAAAAATCTTAGCTGGATAAGGAGAAAATCTCAATAGTATCCAAAAGCTCACATAAAAAAAAAATATTGCTAGTATAATGACATAAAAAAATGGATGGCAATGCATGTCTTGAATTTCTTCTACATAGGTGCTAAAGGCTTCTTCTAATGTCTATTCATTTATGCTATATGAGGTCTAGAAGAGAGGAATTTAAATAATTAAAATTGTTAGACACATGAAAATGAACAAAAAGAAAGGAGAAAATAAGGTTGAAAGTCATATGAGTGCCATTAATATAGACCTTTAACTTTAAAAACAATATACATTGTATTGCTTGGTAGATAGATGGATTGGAAGTTATAATTTTGTTAATCGTTTCTTCTTCTTCTTTTTCTTTTTAAGAGTGAGAAAGAAGTTATAGTTTGCTTAATCAAATTAATGATTTTATCAGCAAAATTCTTGGTTAGAATTTGGATTTAGTATATGCTACTATGATGAAGTTATAGTTTTGTTAATTCTCTTTTTTTCTTCTTTTTCTCGACAAAGAGAGAGAATTTGTAGTTTGCTTAATCAAATTAATAATTTTATTAATAAAATTCTAAGTTAGAATTTGGATCTAGTATATACTATTATGATGGCCTCAAGGTGGTAGTGGGTGTAGGACAGTACGATAAGATTGAGCTCATCAAAGTTAGGGTTGGCATCAAGATGGAGGTTATTGGTTAGGATGGACTTAGTGAGTGAGCCGATGATCTTCATATAAGAATGTAGGCGATGATAGAGACTCATGCTATTAGAGGTGATGATGGTAATGGAGGTAGCAAGAAGATGGGGACCAGCAAGAGGCAAGGTGAGAGAAGGTGGAGAAGAGGATGATTTGATCATTAGGAAGGAGAATGATAGGTTACCATTAGACATGTGAGAATGTAGTCTATGTAGATTAGTTTGATTTTTAAAGAAAAGGAGAGGAGAGATAGTTGGTTGTAATTGAAGAATTGAGGATTTTGTTTTCTTAAAAATATTTAGAGATTAATATAGAAAGAAGTTTCCTTTTAGAATTATAAGAGGAGATGCTTAAATTTAATATAATGATATTAGAAAAATATATTAGGAAGAGAGTTGAAGGATTTGATCTCAGTAGACTGGAGAGCAAGTATACTCTCAAAATAATTTAGATCGGTGATGATGAAGATTGTTAATCACAAAAGGAAGAGGGTTATGGGGTTTTTTATTTCATTACAAATTTAAACTAGTTTCTATAGCTTATTTATGAAATACCCATCAAACATATTTTGGAGAGGAATATTTATTAGCCAGATATTCAAGGAAAGGAGAATTCAATTACCAAATATATAGTTATAAATAGTTGAAAGAATTTTATTACTGGAAACTAATTTTGAGTAAATGATAGAGGATGGTTATATGTTTTTGCACGAGAAAGACCAAAAATTGTTGCTATCAAAAATCACTATCATAAATAATTTTAATCCTTCCTTTTTATGTATTTGACTTTCAGTTTGGACTTTATATCTACCAAAAAAAAATAAATAATCCATTATAATAAATATATTTATTTTTTTTAAATAATATAAAAATAAATAAAAATAAAGCCAACCATAATTTTTGTGTTTTGCAAGAAATTTTTTTTAAAAAAAATATAATATTTCATCAAAAAAAATAAATAGGGTGCCAACTGCAACTTTGGAGATGGTTGGTCGTAATCCGTAGCTCCGCATAACTTGGCAGACATCCAGCAACTCCAGTTGTACGCAGGGGCTCGGCTGAGGCCCGCGCTGCAGCAATTGGGCCCGCAGTCATAATTGACGAGCGGAGGCCGATCCACAGCACTCGGAAATCGGGCATGGAAGAATCAAAACATCACTAGATTCGCGTCCAACCACCTCGCTTCCGCCCTCCACTCGACCGGCCACCGACCAACCCGACAGCCTCTTCCGGCAGCTTCCACACTTTCTCCGGCATTGCACACATCCACTGCCTGCCTTCTCCCTCAGGAGCCTCGCGGCCGCCGATCTCGGTAACTTCTCTTTTTCTCTCTCTGGAAAAATGAAAACAAAAGAGAATCATGTGGGCGTCGCTTGGAAGCTACACAAGACGTGGGGTTGGTGAGTGGGGCGTAGTGGTTGGCAGGGAGGTGGGTTCTTTTTCAGCGCCAGTATCGCCATCTAAGCAGTAAAATTCGCATCAGAGCATGTCTGGATCCTCTCAGACGGTCTTCTTCTACTCGGTGCGCACTGCCATCCTCCTTGGAGTACCGAATCTGACCCCATTTTTCTCGTAGGCCTCGTGCCATTTGGGATCTGTCGTCTCTAGGGTTTAAAGTTTTAATTTTTCCTCCAGTTTTGGGAATTTGTGCAACCTTGAAAACTCCGTGAGCGTCGGCGGGAAGATCTCCGTGGCGAGAGGAAGGTGGTTGGTGGACAATTGAAGTCGAACTTCGAACTTTTTAGGTTACTCTTCTCTCTCTTTTCCTGTCGGTTTCTTGCCTAGTTCGATAATTTTAGGTTTGTTTATCCCCTGCTCATTTCTTGCTCTTGTGGGACAATTTTCGTTATGAAGGTTCGAACATTCAAATGTACCACTGTCAACTAGATTCCATTTGGATGCTGTCACGCCACTTCGGTTTAGTTATGGTGTTGGAGTTCAAACGTACCACATTCAATACCTGATCTCTTTATGTGATTTTGATTCTTCCTGTTTTGATTTTTTTTTCCCCCTCCGCAGATAATTATGGTTTCATCATTATTGATAACTTCTTTGTCTCTCCTGTTGAACAATCTCTTGTCTTTAACCACATTATTATGCCGATTGTCATGTTGATTTGTGGGTTTCAATGATTTCGGATAGCTTCTTAGAGTAAATGTTGCTTAGAATTGTAGCCTGGATTCTATTATTTTAGAGTTAGCTCTCGTTTAGTTATCTAGCTAGTATCTTTCAGCGGCTAGTTATTTGAGAGTTAGCTCTCGTTTAGTTATCTAGCTAGTATCTTTCAGCGGCTAGTTACAGAATTTGGCTAATTGTGGTTGATCCATGATTTATGTCTTAACGATTGACCACCGAAAAAGGTGAATGGACATTCTTCTGTACCATTCATAGAGGTCAGTCTCTCCTTGATACAAGCCAACCCATCTGATTCTTTTCCAGAATATCTTGAAGAGGATGTAGAATCATCGACAAGTGCAAGGCCAGAGTTAAGGAAGATGCACATGTAAATGTGTAGATAAGCATGATTTTAGCATTGATTTGGATGTTACAATCTTGGTCAAGATGAAGAGATAGCTTGTCTGATGGATATCTCTATTACATGAGCTATCCACCATTAAGTCCATGTTTCAAGGGCTATTGGCTTGCATGCTTGAGAAACAGTAGAGTACTCCAAAGTTTAGATAACAACAGCATCTAGAGGAAACCAAGTCATTCCAAATGGGCCATGTTGGAGCCATCCAAATCCAAACAACTAAACCCAACTTAATGAGTTATAATAAAGGAAAATAACCTCTCCTCGACTTGACTTATACCTGAACCATACCTGAATATTAGATTCAAGGGTTGGATCTGGATTCCAAACTAAAACCTGAATTGTTCAGGTTGAACCTGCCTTACAAAAATAAAGCTTATTTGGACTGAAATTGATCCAACAAAAATTAGTTTTGAAAATCTGAGTTTGGCACCTTAATATAAGAGATGACCTAGAGCCCACCAAAAATGGAACCAATTCAATAAGCCAGGAGAATGAATTAGGTATTGGGACCAGATCTTAGACCTAAAGCCACTTCAGGTTGAATCTAGGTTAATCTTTACCTAGCTGTGACTTAAACCTGCTTGTCCTAATTGCATAAGAGATAATGCAACCTCAGTCGGGCTGTAAGCTAGCATGACTAAACCATGGCTTGAATTTCACTAGGCTATATTAGATTGTGGTTGAAAGATCAGCCCTACTTCGAGTTGAGTTGGTTTTGGGTTGAAGGCTGTAAAAGTCCCTAACTTTTTTCACAGACTGTATCCAATTTTATATGATTAGGTTCTGACACAACGAGCATAATAACCCATTGATTCTCAACTTGTTGCAACCCAAACTTCAGCTATCTACAGAATATGGACTTTCAACTGAGTTAAAAATTTTGCAAATGATATGGGTTAAGGTTACTGGTGTTCGGGTAATCTTTGAGTTGGTTTGAAGTTGTACTGGGCATTTTAGTTTTGTTGATTGAGTTAGCCTTCCTGGTCAACCTGTCCAAGTTGCTTTCCTACTATAGGCTGGAGCAGTGCTTTGCCTATCACAAAACTCTATTCAATCAACCATCGCTGCTTACTTCCTGTTTGCATACTAGGTGGTGCTCTTTAGTGGCACTTCTGTTTTATAGGAGCTCATGTAGGCATTGGCCTAACAACCACTTGGATTGAGTTCATAGAGGTGATTAATAGCTGCTTTGGTCCTACTCACTTCAGCGACATCACATGTTTGTTGGATGAGCTATGACAAACTACCATATTGCAAACTCCAATTTTCAAATATTAATAGCTTTCTAATGTAATCCAAGATAAATGTCCAATCTTGCCAACCTCACAATTGCCACAAAAAAAAATACAATTCCAGGAGGGGAAGCAAGCTAGTTGTTGCTGATTAATGGTCCTAGAAATTAATCTGAGCTATCACATTATGGGCCATCCAAATAACCTGCCAAATCCATTAAAAGGATCACTTGACAAAAGCAGGAGAAAGAAGAGAGAACGAACTTTGTTGTCATAATGATAACTTTTGATTCCTGTATTAGAGCTTCTTAATTATCGAAGATCCTTAGCTGAAAGCATACAGGCATGCCCAGGTATACCTGATGGTTGACCTTTAGGACAAGGTCAAACCATGGGGGAAGGAACTATGTGGCCCCTTCTTTGAGAGAATAAATTCTTATGTGCATAGAAGTTACTATGAAGTGCATTGTCAAAATACTTTTCAAAGCTTTCAAATTTTATAATTATTAGATTAATTTTTAATCATGTAAGGATAAATTGATCTGATGATTACAGGTTTAAATTGATGGCAAAACCAAGACATTTATTTTCTAACCAAGACATGTCTCCAAGATCTTTAAGATCTAGGGAGTGGGACAGCATGTCGCGATGGTCCGAGTACCTGAATCTTGAAGAATCTTCTCCTTCAGCTATGAACTGGAAGAGTGTGGGTTCTGAAGCACCTCCAACTTCTGGAAATGTCCAAAAAGCTCTACATATGGAATGGGTGCTTCAGCTTTCAAAAGTTGCAGAAGGTTTATTGACTAAAATGTACAGGTTAAATAATATTCTGGACCACCCAGATTTGGTTTCGCACATGTTTTCAGATTCATTTTGGAAAGCTGGCATAATCCCTAACTTCCCAAAAATCTGCATACTCGTGTCAAAGAAATTTCCAGAGCATCCTAGCAAATTGCAGTTGGAACGAGTAACATACTATTCCTATAACTTTTGAGTTCTCCTTAGTGACAAGAAAATCTTTGTCTTGTATTGACTAATCGGCCTTTCAGGTTGACAAATCTGCTCTTGATGCTTTAAATGAAAATGCAGAAGTTTATTTTCGAAGCCTAGAACCATGGGTCGTGGTATGTGCTGAATCCATAATCATTTCTTATCTGCATACTTTTTTTACCCATATTATTTCTTCATTCTGTTGTCCCACTTGTGCCCTGCTTGACATGCATCGGACCTTGGCTACAAGTTTAAGTACTTAATAATGTGAAAGAAACTGGTTTGATGTAATTGACATGTGTCTGGGTCCAGAGATAAACCCCATGGTCTATTCTTTCCATTTTCATCATATAATAACATTTGAAATGTTTTGCCTGCATAAGTGATTCAAGTCCTAAAAAGGGAAACATGCATGACTTGGTATTTGTTTTCTAACTTTTCTTTCTGGCCAGCTTTATATGGTAGAAGTTTGATTTCTCTTGTAAAGAAAACTAATATGTGCACGTTGTTTAAGTAATCACAAGTTTGAATTATAAGATGTTCTTTTATTTTGTACATATAAGTTAACCATCGTTTAGTGTGCATATACTTTAACACTCCTATGTCTTATCAAAGCAAATTTCTGAAGCACAAAATAATTGCTAGGTAGCATAGGTGATGTTATTCTTCTTCTTATGTAGGACAATACATATAATATTGCATGAGCCTTGTAAAAGTACAAAGCAGCCTTGATATCTGGACCAATTAATAAAGATTGGGAAGGGGATAGCACAGACTATATGACTGGACACTTTAAAGTTTAAATTCTAGGAAGTGTAGAGTAAGCTAAAATTCTTGAAATAACACTATATAATACAAATGATAGGTACTGATAAATTTAGAATTTAGCTTGCTTTTATTGTATACCTATAATGCATGTTGTCTGTAGGATAAGGTTAACTGATCTCTTGTAATTGATTGCTCTTAGTGAAGAACTACTATGAATTTATGCACTTCATTAGATTATATTGCTAAAGCCTTTATGTAATAACAAATAGCTCACCAGACTTGGTAAATGTATTTCGTTTTCTTCTCCTGCCTAGTTGCTTCTTGATTTAATGGCATTTCGAGAACAAGCGTTGCGGCTTATTTTGGATTTGAGTAGTACAGTTATCACCTTGCTGGTGAGTCATTATTCTACCTTATCGCCACTCACAATTATCCTGGCTGGAAATTTTAACTTTGGTTTTTATATCATGGAAGTGCTAGATTTCAATCATATCTGAATGTTTAGTTTCATCTTTTTGTAGCCCCATCAAAATTCTCTGATCCTGCATGCTTTTATGGACCTGTTTTGTTCATTTGTCCGTGTTAACCTTTTCTCTGATAAGGTAATTTCTCATAAAAATCTCTATTCAGTTCTTTATTTATCTGTTTTGTAAAATATTTCATACTGATTAATTATGCTGAACTAGTAACATAACTTTTCCCATTTTCTATATACTCCTACAAGAGTTCTTCTTTTCTTACAGGTACCTAGGAAAATGATCCTGCAAATGTACAATATCCTACACATAATGTTAAAAGGCGGCCGAGATTGTGAATTTTATCACCGGTATGAAACAATTTCTGATGAACATCCTTGTGCTGATTTATTGAATGACACAGCTAATATGAACTGAAATATTCTCTTGTGAATGTTTTATATACATGTCTGCATATATAGAAACGGTTGGACTGCATACACATATCCCTTCCAATGGAAATCAGTGATATTCCTCTTAAAAGGAAAATCTGCATTGTTAACTGTGATTTTACAGTGTCTGCTATGGTTGGGTGAAAATCATGTATCTTTAAAGAGTTTTAACTAAATATCAAATGGCTATAAAATGGACATGTATATGAGAAAGACTAGAGTACCTTTTGACTTCTCAGGGTATATGTCCCCATGCTTCCAAATGGAAATAAATTATAGCTCTCGTAATTTTATCATCAGTAGGAAATCAATTTCTGAGGAACATTCTCATGGCGATTTATTGAATACAGTGCTTTATATGAGGAAAATCATATACCCACTTAAAAAATCTGACGAACAGTTTTTCTGCTGATGTGGTGCATCTATATAGCCTGCCACATCAGCACTATTTTATTTGGGGGAAAATCCCATGCTATTAATTCCTCGTCACTTCATCTTCTCAATCTCTTTGTCACTTCTTCTATATAAAAATTAAAGCCATTGGGTTGGGCTCTTTATGCATGAGTTCAAGTAACATTTAATAGGTTTTTCTTCTTTACTTCTTTCATTTCATTTATTTCCTTCTTAAACTCTCTTGAATATGTTATATTTGTGGTTACTGGTTAGGGTTGTCTCCTGTCATGGTTAGGGTTTATGAGCATGAGATGCCAGTCAAGTTTACAGACTGCCAACTGGTCCAATGGTAGCAATAGGTGATGCTTTTTAGCAAATAGGAGATATAAGCTGGGCCAAAAAGGGGCCATAGTGGTGAATCTTGGCTAGTCTTGAGCCTGGTCATGTTAGGCTTGGGCTAATCCTAAGCCTAGGTGCTGTTTGAAAAGCCAGGCCAAGAAGGGGCTTGGATAGGCTTTGAATATTTGGGCCAGCCTGGATTTAGGATAATGTGGTCAAATAGCTACCCTAGCTATAATATTGCTGATTGAGTGATTGTCAGTGTATAGATTGAGTTTCCTAGTTGTTACGTTTCCTTGTTTGTCTTTTCTTTATTTATCTTGCCGCCTGCGATTAGTGCGATTGTATATTGCCACCTATAAGGGAATTTTGTTCTTCGCATTGTAATCCCACCATAATATAGGGGAATGATGGTGAGATGGAAATTGAATCAATCTCTCCCCTCTCTCTCTCTCTCTCTCTCATGCCATTTCTCATGTTCTTGTCTTCCTTCTTCCTTCACTTTTTCTCTCATCTCTACTCATATTCTCCTTCTTCTTCCCTCCCTTTTTTTCCCCTCTCTTTATATACATAATTTTGTATCTGATCCCATTTATTATGTAATTGAGAACAAAAACTTGGTAACAGAGCGGGTGCTGATTTGATCTGTTGATAGGATCCATAGCACTAGCCACTAGTGAAAGGGCCCTTTTGCTATGTTATAGTCTTTTGAATCTGCTATGCTGAAGAATGGGGGGAATAGTAGACTCAGTTCTGATCAGACTAGATCATCTGAAGTGAATTTTCAGGTCAGATTTGAAGATTAAGGTGTGCTTGCTACTGTCCTAGAATTATTTTTGATCTTGTTAAATTCTTAATATTAGATTTATTGTGATTGAAGACTCTCAGAAGGTGGCCTGAGTTTTGGGAAGCAGTTGGAATGATTGTCCATTCTTGATGATAATGACAAATAAGTTAGATAGAAAGAACTATTTAGAATGAACACGAACTGCTAAAATGTTAGTTTACAACCGCAAGATGGTATGTGACTAGGTCCATTAAAGAACTCAAATTAGGTGATCCAACCAATGATGACTGGGAAAGTGAAGACTATGAGAACTGGTTAAATTCAATGGAGCCTCATATGAATAGAAGTTTTTTACTTTTCTCTTTGTTGCAAAAGAATTCTGGAACAAGGTTTGATTTGAAAAACTTTCTTCTAGACTCATGATAATGCTGTCACATTTGCACTGGGAGCAAATCACAGTGGAACAAGGGGGTAATTTCATAGAAGATTATTGTCATAGTCAACCAAGTCAGAAGTGGAAACTAGAATTCTCTCAGCCTTACGGTAATGATCTTGCTAAAAGAAAAGCAGCAATATATCTTCGAGATTCGTGCTGGATTACCATCTGAAATGGAGTTACAAAGGGTGCAAATTTTTGCAAGGGATCTTCTTCCTTGGAGGATAAGCAGTTAAGCACAATGAAGCAAGCAGAGTATCAGAAGCTAAAGGTTTTGGATTAGCTGAATGGTCAGTGCTAGATGTTTGTTATTGAGTGTAAAAAGAACACTCTACTAAGGTGCAAACTCCCACCAAGCTAACTGACAAAGGGGTTGGAAGTTAGCAATCTTGTTGCCAAACTACAGCACCTTTGGCAATTCATGGTTGCTGACTCTTTGCTGGTAAAAGAATCCACCTTATAATGCTGGAAGCCAGAATCTTTGGAAAGTAAATCATATTTTGTTTCTTCTTCATCCTTTCTCTTCCATTGGCACAAATAGATGACTGTACCATAACCTAGTATTGGCTTCCAGGATAGCCATCTGTTGATGGATTTGGGGATGCATGATTCCAGAAATGAATGAAGATAACAAGGAAAGATAGTCCCTCCATTCTTCAAAAATTGAAGCTTCGGTAGACTATATTGACTAGTATTGCCAAGTAACTTACATGAATCCATGGATCTTCTTCACTTGCCTGTATGATGATCTGAACAATATGTTACCCAAGGGATACCACTATGATTTCTCTTTCACCTATCACACAAGTCAGATGGGAAAACCTTTGAAGTTTGAGAAGATGAGATAGGGATCAACGAATCAAGCTTGTCATGTAACCTCTTCATCCATCAAAGTGATTGTGGGAGTTAAAGTTTGGTAGTGTCTGCTGACTGTCCTCTGAATGAAGTGACCAACTAACATTTTAACCACAAGGCTTAAGTTCAAGGCCCTGATGTTATGACACTGTGGGCCACATCTGGATGGGTTTTATGGAATAATTCAACAAATACCTCTTTACATGCTGTTGCTATGTTCATGGAATATGCCATGGTACGATCAAGGACATTGGAGACTTTGAGGATGAGTCATCAGATCAGGCAATGAAAACATTTGTTGGCATTATTTAGTTTTAAATATTTGTTCTCCTCTCAGTACGATCTTACCCAGTATGATCTTGTTGATATTCTGACCAATTATATAGTGGATACGTGCTTTGGAGAGGAAAGCCAGTTCCCCTCTATGATTTTGTTAAACTGTGATGACCAATGATAGATGATAATGCGTACGAAGGGACAGGTAGTTGACTGATGTTTCGTTTTAATCCAATTATTCACACATGGAATAATGGCTTAACCTGTTAAAGTGCTGCATGATTTCTCCCTAATAAAGATGTTACTCTCATAGGGTAACATGGACATTCTGTTTCATCATTAGTTTGCTTTTGTCATCCTCCTTTTCTTACATCTCTTTTTTGGTTGAACAGATTGGTTCAGTTTGTAGACTCTTATGATCCAGCAGTGAAAGGGTTGCAAGAGGACCTTAATTTCGTCAGCCCTCGCATTGGAGAAGTCATACTTCTAACTCTTGCTGTTTTAATATTTCACTAGATATATGCTGTAGTGTTGAAGTATTTGTTTTTGCATTCTAAATAAAAAATATTTATGTATTTGCATTTTATTTCATTGCGGTTAATATTCCTAGCCATTCTTTTTTTCCCCTTTGGACTTGTCATTTTTTTTTTCAGCCTGACGAATAAAATTTCAACCTTAATTTTTTAATTCATATAATTCACTGATTATGGTAATTTTTTTTGAATAATCCACGTATACTTAGGTAAATTTTCTTTGCCAGCCTATGTCATGTGCTTGAGGCCACTCATGCCTTCCTATTACTCTTTAAAATATTTAGACAGTGACACGAGCTAATGCCAGTCATACAGTTGTCAATGAATGCAGGGACTGTTTTAAAGCTTGTGTATTGTAAAGCAGTGTTACCTAGAAGGCCACATATTCCTTTAATCTTTCTTGAGATGATTTCAAGATCCATTCTGTTATAATGGAAGGAACAATACAGTAGTTAAATAGAAATTTTAGAACATGGTGACTATAGTAGCAATACTTATTAATTAGGTGCCTTCTTTTGTGATTTATTACATTCACTTTGAGGTTTTGAGATTTGGCTGAGATGATTAATTTCTGTTGGAAGCGAACCTGAACTTGTTTGATGTTTTGGGTTTTGGCTAGTTTTGGGATTTTGGCCGAAACTTGTTCAAACTGGCAACACTACAAAAACCCACTCTAAACAGAGGTCGCATGGGTATGAAAACATTGTATACATAATGCTTTCAGTCTCTGTATGATAAGCTTTATGGAGATCAGTGAGTCACAGTGCATCTCGGATATCTCTTTTAGACGGTGCAGCAGTGGACCAAAGTTCATAATTAGATGTGGGCATGATGCCCACTAGCAGGAAATGGGAGTTCATGGGGGCTGCTGGGAAAGTGTACTTCCTTTTTGTTTTTTTATTCAAACTGTTTTTAGATTTATTAGATCTAGGCTGCACAAGGATCTCCTGGATCATGCTTAATTTGCATGAAATCTTCAATTTTGTAAAGTCTAATCTGTATACATCATGAAAATAATATTTAATTTAATGCTTAAATTTTTTAAAAAATTCAAGAGTATGAAAATTTTCAAGAATGTACGCATGGTATAAAACATGATTTCCAAGATATATAGATTTGGGTTGGCCAGCTAATAAGTCCAATTTCAAGAATATTTTATTTTATTTTTTGGTTGCGGAAGTTACCTCGAGGTGGTAAAGACCAATCTATCTCTCTTATGACCTCCTATGTTCATGCCCATTCTTGTCCTATTTTCCTTCTTCAGACCACTTCTCAGACACTGATTTTCACTTTAACCGAATGTCCTCTCTATCTTCATTCTTTATCAATAGTGTTTCTTCCCCACCTCTAGGACCACAAATTGTCATCCCAACCCATCTCCATTGCCATGTCCAAATTATTTCAAGTCTAATGTCCAGGCAATGCTGGATATCCATTTCTACGCCTGTTCCAGATTTGGGTGCATACATGAATGAAACCTATAAAAATTCCTGGATGCTGATCCCAGTCTGGATTTTAAAAGTTTTGCTGGATCCAGATAGGGATATCCAGTTTATTTTAACAAGATGAACGAAGTTATATCTAGTGAAAAAACACATTTAACCTCTCTATTTGCCCTTTACTTCTCAATAACTTCCCCCCTGCTGCCCAGGGGTTCCTCCAAGGTCTCTTGGACTGCCATCAGTGGTTCCCCGACTTTCCCCATCAATGATGTTTCTTAAATCATGTTACTTTTTATTCAAGATATATTTACTTCAACTATGGTTACTGAATTGATGGTCATCCATTTTTAAGATATCTGTACTTCATTATATAATATGTACTTTAACAATCTTAGGTAAGAAGAAGAGCTTATTCTCGTATTCAAAGGATTTCAGATAAGTGTTATTTTATGCATACAGTTATTGATTCTAGTCTAATATTGAAGTTTCATGGTTTATGGTTGTTGACTTACGAATTTGAAAACCTATGAAGCAAGACGGAACTGGTGTTTCAAGATTAGGTTTTGCTTAGAGGTTATGTGTGGAACCTCGAGTTTAGAACTGGTCTAGTATATGTTGTATTGGTCTGCTGGGATATTTTTAGATGATACTAACTAGTCCGGAAGGTGGACAAATTAAAAATTGTTCACTGCATTGAAACCTTGGTAATCATAATTGTTGGTGCAAAAATCTGCCTGCGCCGGAGAAGCTGGAGTCGGGGAAGCCGCGGTCGCCGCCGGGACCTGCAAAGGAAGTCTAAACCGGAGGTGGGTTGCTCCGGCAAGACCCTCCGACGCTCAAGTCAGTTCTCTGCCTCAACAAGAATGGAGTACTCGAACGGAGAATTTAGCAGAGTTTTGAGATAAGAAAATGAGCTTAGAGAATAACGTATCTGGGTCCCCCTTTTATAGGCGGAGGAGGCAACGGATTGATGGCGACATTTGTAACCGTCTGGTAGTGGGCCGCCCATGGTCAGGAGAATTTATTGCGAAGGGTAGTGGAGTAGACCCGTGGCTATTGTCATAGCCCGCCACGTAGGCCTGTTGCAGGTAGTGGAGCGGCGTCCGTTGCCGCTAGTTGTCAGCGAGTAGTGGAGTCGTGCAGCACCTGCCGCAGGGAGAGGAGCAGAATCGTGACCGTTGACACAGCCTGTCAGAGAGTAATGGGCCCGCCGCAGGGGGTGATGGAGCCGCGCGGAATCCGCTACAGGAAGTGGAACAGAATCATGGTTGTTATTGTGATCTGCCAGGGGGCGCGGATCTGTTGGTCGGAGTCCGGCCTCTGTAGAAGTCCGGGAGGGGTCCTACTTTCGGTTGGGGTCGTGGGTGGAGTCCGGCTCCCGTAGGAGTCCGGACGGAGCTTACCTGCAGTGGATACTGAGAGCGGAGCCTGGCTCCCGTAGGAGTCCGGGCGGAGTCCTCTGCAATCAAAGTTAAAGATGAAGTCCGGCTTCCGTAGGAGTCCGGACAGAGCTTACCAGCAGTTGATACTGAGAGCGGAGCCTGGCTCCCGTAGGAGTCCGGGCGAGCTGTGCTGCAGCTGATGTCGGAGGCGGAGTCCGGCTCCCGTAGGAGTCCGGGCGGAGCTTATCAGCAGTTGATGCTGGAGGCGGAGTCCGGGCGGAGCCGTGCTGCAGTTGATGTCGGAGGCGGAGTCCGGGCGGGGCTGTGCTGCAGCTGATGTCGGAGGCGGAGTCCGGCTCCCGTAGGAGTCCGGGCGGAGCCGTGCTGCAGTTGATGTCGGAGGCGGAGTCCGGCTCCCGTAGGAGCCCGGGCGGAGCTTATCAGCAGTTGATGCTGGAGGCGGAGTCCGGGCGGAGCCGTGCTGCAGTTGATATCGGAGGCGGAGTCCGGGCGGGGCTGTGCTGCAGCTGATGTCGGAGGCGGAGTCCGGCTCCCGTAGGAGTCCGGGCGAGCCGTCTTGTAGCTGAAGTTGTTGGTCGTCGAGGATGAAGTCCGGCCCCCGTGGGAGCCCGGGCGGAGATCTCTTTTGAGGTTGGCCTTGTAGGCGGAGCCGTCGATTCTGTGAAGGACTTCGGCTGGGGGTATTTTATACCCAACAATAATTAAGGAGAGGCAAATAGACACATATGTCATGTCACATAACTTGCTTTTTATGTATACAATAGAGTGGCTAACCATATTAGATCCCATAAAAGTATTTTGAGACTGCCACTAAGAATCTTTTCCTTCCCCTTTTGTTTATTCTTTTTTTTTTTTGGGAATTATAGGACTTGCAATTTCTAAAGCTAAATGCTTCCCTTTTGGCTTTTAACGTGCCATCTTAGGTATTTTGAATAGCACTCAATGGCTTATGTGGGGCTGTAAGATTTTAATCAAATTAACAGGGCCGTGCAAATGCTCTTTCCCAAGAAAATCTTTTATGGTCCAAAAATAACAAGTCTAGCCAACCTGTAATAATGGGTTGTAATTTTAAACTTCTTCATGCAGCCTAACTGCACATGGAAATAACTTGACAAGTCACATGATAAATTCATAACCCATCTATGGTAATAGTAATAAATCCAAGAGCAGGACATCAAATTTTCTAAATAGTGCCGATTTGAAGTGGTGAACAATATTAAGCTTAATGAGACATCGAACCTAAACTTCAACAGTTTCAAAATCATATGCTGCATTTGACCTTGAGACCTCATCAGCATAAGTCACCCTCATCATGTATTGGGGGCATGTGTCAAAATAGAATTACGATGGATTGCTGTTTAATCGTAGGATAGTGACTAATAGGTGTGAGTGATCTGTTGATATGCATAATGCACTTGACACTTGTTACACCCAAAAACATAATTATTGTACTAGTTTGTCACATAATATATCTTCATTTTTTTAGTTTGATGTGAATTTTTTGTCTTAAGCTCAAGAATTCAGGTCCCAGCGAGATGTTCTGTGAGACACTAGGACAGGATACCATCCTATGTTTTGGACACGACCATCCCACCAGCATCCTAGCATCTCAATCGGGACATCTTGGGACATCTCTTGTCCCAAGTGTCGGGATGGAGTAGGACGGCGGTGCATCCCATCACACAGAAAAAATCGGGATAGTCCCATCCCACGGGATTTAAAACCTTGCTTAAGCTATTAATATACTATGCTCTATTGAACAAAGCCAGATTTATAAAAAATAAAAAACATATATCAAGTGGATTTATACTATTTAAAACATATATCAAGTGGATTCATATTGTTTGATATGCATATAGAAATTAAAACATGTCCATGTCATTATGCATGTATTGGAAAAATGTTTCCTATTATATCATTGTGAATCTTTGGAATATCCAATATGTTGAGTTTTTGCTTAGTATGGGATGCTCATTGTGTTCAACTATTATTGATTCAGGTGGGTACATGATGTTTTAACCTTAGAAGAAATTCTGTCCAAAACTAATCAGCATACCAAACAGTTCCAAAATGACCTTATCTTCTAGAAGGAATGCTCATTAATTCGATTCTTCAACCTTAATCATAGTTTTGTGTCACTACCAAGATCTGCCTATCGACATGTATAGACCTGTATCAAACGTACCATAAGGTATTGGTGATGTATCAATATGGTGTCGAGGTTTAGTTTGGTATATGAGCTGAACCACTTCATATTGGTCTAAACTGAGCAAAACCACACTGTACTGCCTAAAATCGAGATACATTATCGTACATACCTACCTGTACCATCGGGATTTGGGCAGTATCTTGATAAAAGTTGAGAAAAAAGAGGTTGAGAGCTATCTCGGTATGGGGTGCATGCAGTACGCCATACTATATCATTCCGAATCGATGACATACTAGTATGACACTCGATACTATCTTAGTTACTACCATATTGAAGAACTACCATTGTATTATTAAACTTCGACTACAGACCAGGCCAATTGAAGATTGGGGATTGGGTCACTTGTCCAACCATCAGATTAAATGCTTAGATTGGATTATAACTAAGTTATATTTAAAATTTGAAAAATATAAAAATAGTTGTAATCTAAAATAAATATGTATGACAATCAAAATCCATTCGGAGTGTTTTAGTGGCTTCAGGTTGACAAGACCTCTCTTTTTTTTTCTTTTTTTGCATACATCACTTTTTCAAGAAATACATGGCTTCTAAATCATGGTATTCCGTACCAGTCTGAACCGATTGGTACATCCTGTACCGTATCGTACTGGTGGGGAATTAGTTTGGTTCAGGTTAATTTTTCGGAAAAATGGCCTGAATCGGACCGAATTGGTCGGTTCGATACGGTATCGGACCGAACTGGTCGTTACCAGATGGTTTGGTCCGATACGGTATCGATTTGGATCGATTTTTTTTCTTTTTTTCTTGGCTGTTAGGTAGAATTTTTTTTGAATTTTTTATTGTCGGTACGGTCTGGTCCGGTACGGTATCATACCGTATCCGTACCGTACTAGCTGGCAATCGGCATGGGTTCCGGTACCGAATTCGTGAATCTTGTCCTAAATTGTACAAGTATTCATTGATAAAAAAAATTAAAAACATGAATTGTGATCGGATTGATGGTGAAGAAAGAGAATTCTTGGTTTAATTCTCTTCCTTGGCGATAGAAAAATGGATTGATCAAATTCTATTGAGTTTGACTCATGCTGATGAAATGTTAAAAAAATATTATAAATGCTACTATTTAAATCACATCGATTTATATTATATCTACACTAGTATTTAGTTACAACAAAAACGAAAAATACTTATGAAATACTTATTTAGAAATTAATAGGAACACTATAATATAGAAAAATATGGTAAGACTTATTGATATTTTTAATTATTTTAAGTAGTAAAGCTCTAAAATATTTTTTTTGGTGAATAGTTCTGAAAATACGCAGAAGAACAAAATGTTGCATATTTATTAGTTTTCATTATCTAAGAAAGATGAAAATATTATTTACTTTTCTTTTTCACTGGAAGAAGTGATTAGTAAATTATGTCATAATCTAATTTGGCATAATTAAGGAAAAGAATTAGTTATGTAGTGATCTGGATTTAGTATATCTATTATTAAATCACGTTAGGAATCGGACATCCTTAGTGTCCTGGTGGTTAAGGTGCTTGTAGTTATGTGGATGGACGGTGGTTTGAATCAGGTGTTAAACATTGTGTTGTAGGATTTTTCTAAAAATCATGACCCACCAACCCACCTTTCCACCTGTCCGGTTCACCAGTTTTCTTTAAAAACCATGTGTGTCCATGGTTTTCTTGTGGTTCAACTGCAGTGGCAGTCCTCTATGAAAACGGAAGCAGCCATGGGTTGAATTTGGTGGTTTTTCTGGTTAGACCGGCAGGTCCAGTCTTGTTTTTATAAAAATGATTACCATTAGGCATGTCACTATCATCTTAAAGAGATAAATATGCATATAATTGAAACCTCATAAAGTTCTTCTCAATTAATTGCCAACATTAAGCAGAACTGTTGTTTGCAGTGCTTAGATAAGCAAGTATTTCAACTTCTTTTATTGGGCTCACCTAATTCTTTTTTTCTTAATTCTTTATTTCAGGTATTGGAGGCTGTGGGTCCAACAATTTTTCTTTCGACTGATACAAAAAAGTTGAGAAATGAGGGATTTCTCAGTCCATTTCACCCTCGTTATCCTGACATACTCACAAATTCTGCTCACCCCAGGGTAGGTGTGTTTCTCCTTTATGGGTCAAAACCTTAACTGCTTCTTACTTGGTAAGTTAGTCTTCTGTCTTTGTATGTTTGTTTGGGTTTGAAATTCATGGTGTTTTGTTCTTATTTTTCTTTCAGAGGGCTCAAGACTTAGCCAATGTTACATCATACCGAGAATGGGTTCTATTTGGCTATCTTGTTTGTCCTGATGAACTTCTACGCGTTACTAGTATTGATATTGCAATGGTATATATCATTATTTTTTCTCTGCAAGTTACATAGTTTGTGCTTCATATTTCCAGCAGTTCTTTCTTGCTTGGTTCCCATATTCTGTATTTTGGAATGATTGTATTTGTTTTTGCTGATGGCATATCTATGTGAAGTTTTACTTGCAAATGTTGCCTATAAAACCATCAAAATGCAAAGTTAACCAGCATTGATCTTGTTGAACCAAATGTGCTAAAGAATCCATAGTGATCATGTTTAAGTTCTAAAGCTCTTTCTTCTGCTCCTCCCCGATCCCCTCCCTCCCTCCTTAATATGGAAGCAGAGTATTCTCATGATGTTCATATTCTGAATGCATTGAGGGCCCGTTCTGTGACAGCTAAATATCATGGGAAAGTTGATCAACTTTTCCATTGACCAACTTACCCATGTTCTTGTACTTCTCTAGATGGGTAAGTTATTTTCTTATGAGTAGCATTTACCCATGAAATAGCAGGAATTCTTACCCACCTAGGAGGTAGGTAAATCATTTTTCCATTAGATAGGAAATAACTTTTTTTATTTTATTCCTAAAATACCCCTAACACTACAATAATATAATAATGTATGATATTATAATAATATAATATAATATAATATCATTATCATACAATAATATGTTAATATAGAATATTACAATATATTGTATTATATTATTATTATGCACAATAGTATTTATGTAATAGGGTATTATGGAAAATATCGATAGATCTTAGCAACTTATCCAAAGCCATTTTCCAATACCAAAATGAACATGGATTAATTTTTTTCTATCTAAATGAAATACTCACTCAAGAAAATACAAATTCCCAAATAAGTTTTTTACCCTCTGAAGAATGGCCCTGAGGGTAAAAGGATTGTAGAATCTTTATTTGAAAGAGTAGGATATGTTATTTTTCATAAGTATAGAAGAACAAATTGTTTTAATAATTATTTGCAAATTTTAAACAGGTGTTCTAGGTAGAGTGCTGGAAATTGTGCTAGAGTCTACTTTGTCACAACTCACAACCTCACTTATTGAGATCTTTGTCGTAGTTGATTGAAAGAGAGAACAATATTGGACCATCCTTAATAGAAACCTTGCATCAAATGCAGTTTAACTGAAAACATATTATAATCCACTGCTGTTAGATAAAAGCCCATTAAAAACTTAAACCTAGCCTATTATATATCCATACAACCATACGTTCATGTAATGAACAACCAAACACAACAGCAATATTGTTGGTGTTGTTTCAATAGTCATTCAAATACTAAGTCCACCAAAAAGATGCACTATAGCCCTGACTCATCACGTTGAAAAGATTGTGGAATAGATGAACTAAGCTATGGATTCAGCAAGCAAAACTCTTCCTTAGTTAAGGAATTCACATTTTCATTGAAAAACTAATGATTTTAAGTTGTAACACAAAATATCATGGTAAGGTTCAAAATTTTGAAACGAAATCAAAATTTTGAATAAGTAAAAAGATACTATGAAAGGATCAAAATACATGATTAGAGAGAAGTAATTTTAAAGAGGTAATTTTTTAGAAGTTTGAGCAAAGGTCCTAAAACAAGTCAATCATGAAAATTTCAAAAGTCAAAGTCTTCTAATCAAGAAGACATTGTAACATGACCAAAGCACTTTATGTATCAGAATAGTTCTGTTACTTCACATATTCTAGAATTCTTTACAATGGTTCACTTCACTCATATTCCTCATTGCAAATACAATTAAGGCTGCTTATATCCCCATTCATAATTTGAGTTTTAAGCCACTTATATACCACATTGCTAGAGGTCCATAAATCTCACAAGCAGGTTTCTAGCTTAAGATTAAATAGATATTCAAATATGTCACTTTGGAAGGCTCGAAAGTAAGCACTCCAATACAAATAGACTTAGAAGAGATAATAACAAGAACAGAACTTGTAGTTCTGATGTATAAATATGAGTTGGAAATCAAAATTTGGATATTTGTAAATGAGTCTGGAATCTGGATATTTGTAAACAAGAAATAATAGACCTATTTCAAAATACTTCAATTGGTATGCACAAGAAATAGGCCAATTCAGCAGATTTTTCTTCAATTTCTCAAAGGAAGATATTGTATAGTTGTTCAGTTTTCTGCTATTTTTCTATTCCTTTATTTAAATATCCCAATATGGGTTCACAATCAATAACACTTCACCATCGAGAGTAACAATCAGTGGAAGAACACCATGCATTGATGGGTGGTGAGGGCCCATATCGACTATCAATTTAAACTCATGATTTCTAAGTCTTCCAAATATGAATCAAAGAATTTTGCATTAGCATAGAGCCTAGATTTTGTGGGAAGAATAGTTAGGATCTTTGTAAAATATTGTCTTTGTTAGGTTTCAAAAACTAATTCTAAAGGCAGTTCTCATGTTTGTGATTCAAAAGATACCTACGGTTTTGCATATAATAATAAGGTACAAAACTTCCAAGTATCACATATGTTTAAGTGGGCCAGACTGTGTTCAGCCGTTTCACCTGGTTTCATGTTGTATGGACCGGTTTTGCCCAATTTGCTCCAACCCAAACCTCGATCCCAACCCTTCTCTTATATAATGCTCTCCCATGTCAACCCTCTCTTCCTCCTCTTCTCCGCTTGCTTCTCTCTCTCTCTCTCTCTCTCTCACACACACACACACACAATCTCGATCTCCATCTCGCTCTCAATTTGCAAGCTTATTGCCCCCACAAATTGCCTTGGACCTCGCTTGTTCCTCGCCATCATTTTGCCTTCTCTCCTCTAGCCTCAGCTTGAAGGAATCACCAGTGTGGATAGCGTGGTACCTTCCTCTCTATAGATCAATGCCATCCGGTGTGCTTTTGAGCTTGAATCCAATGGCCCTTGCGCTTCCTCCGATCGATCCCCCATGCGTCCTTGCCATCATTCACCTTCTTCCCTTTCCCCTCTCCTCATAAAAAATGGAAAAAATCAATTTGGGGATATTGGTAGCTAACCAACATTGTCCAATGTCCAGTGTGTTGGCACATGACTGGCACGGGCCGTGGTATGGGTACTACCAAACTTGCATACACCAAGAGTAAAACATGATTTAAGATACACAGCAGAATTACTGACCATATAATGTAACTGAAAACCTCAAAACCTCTATCCAAGAATCCCTTCTTTTTTCCCCCCTTCCTCTCTCTCTCTCTCTCTCTCTCTCTCTCTCTCAACAATCAAGGCCTGCCCCTACTTTTTTTCCTTTTTTCTTTGGTTACCCCCTATATGTCAGTTTGATAAGTTTGATAGGTTGGTTCTAAATCTTCTAATAAAGGGTCCACTAGGCTGTTTTCAAGTATGTTGGTTGTGTGCGTTGATTGCCAGGTTAGTGGGTTGAACTTTGAAGCCTTAGGCTGAGCAGATTGACTGGTAAAGAGTAAATACAGATTGAGAGACAGGTCTTGATTGCCTGAATATCATTTCAAGTAAATGTCCTCTTCTTCTTTTTATTTCTAGTTATGGTGACTTGGTACATGGTACTAGCACGAGTTATGGTATGGTACTGCTAACCTTGCATGCACCCAAAGTATAACATTATTTAAGATACATGGCAGGATTACTCACCATATAATGCTAATGAAAACCTCAAAACCTCCTCCTCCTCCTCCTCCTCTCTCTCTCTCTCTATCTCTCTCAACTGTCAAGGCCTGTCTACTCCTTTTCTTTTTTGCTTTGGTCACCCCCTCTATAGGTTTAATAGATTGGTGCTGAATCTTCTAATAAAGTTTCCACTAGGTCATTTCAGGTAAGTTGGTTGTGTTAGTCAATTGCCAAGGCAGTGGTTGAAGCCTAGATTTAGTAGGTTGATTGCTAAAGAGTCAAATAAATGGAGAGGTAGATCTTAATTACCTGCATATCATTTCAACTAAAGTCTTTGTCTTCTTTTTATTTTTATTTGCTGAAAACACTACATGTAAATAATGAACTACTGTCCATTTGAGGTCAATAAAATACTTAAATTTCATATTCCTTAACAATAAACATTGATTTCCTAGTTTAGTAAAAATTCCATATATTTAGGTTGGGTCAGAATCGTGATTTTTAAATGCTAAGGTAGTTCTCAAATCTTAAAGGGTGTCCCATGCATGAGGCTCCTACCAGTAGGGGTCTAGGGATGGTTAGATATATAAAGCTTTGCCCTTGCATGTGGAGAGATTGTTGTTATGTTTCATTGTGCCGAGCCTACCCTCTATATTTCTCAAATCTTAAAGGCCTATAAATTTTGTTATGCCCAACAATATAAAAACCCAAGGTTTCAGTAAGAAAAGCTTATGTCTTCAAAAGATTTCATCCAATATGCTGTTAATCAGCAATCCAACGTAGCACAAAAACAGAATACTTCATTTCCAGATTTTTCAGAAATAGACATATCTGTGTTCCTTCCAAATATAAGTTAGGCTATTACATACTTATATTGCACAACAATGACAGAGTCAAAAGGCTTCAATAAAACTACAAGTATTTGATTATGAATTTATGGTGAAATATTTCTTGTCTTAAGCTTTGACATTTAGGGATATTTTCCTCAGCAGTATAAAATTCCATGCAAAGAAGGAATGAAACATGTAAATGTCATGGACTTCATATAAGGAGGAAAGAGCTAGACTTCGAGAGTTAAAGAATGCACATAAGGCTGTTTTTATAAGAGACATATCCAGGTTGAAAGTATTAATGATCCAGTATGACTTCTCCTCTGCTTGTCCAGTATAAGAGTCTACACTGTAGACTACAGCAATGTGAACAAAATAATCGATTTTAGTCATTCTCCTTAGTTTAATATTGGAGTAGTCAAGGAACCGGTGACATAAAAAGAACTTTATTCTATTACATAGAGATGTTGCCTTAATCTTTTGTTTACTAAGATTTTTACTTTCTTTATTGCTAAGATAAGGCTAGAATTGCTGCTTGTTTACCATTGTTGTCAGACCTCGCTTCATGATCTTCTCTCTAAGATGTAGGATTATGCTTGATATTTTCAAATGACAAGAATATTATAATGAGACCTTGTTGTCATTTCTCATGTTGGTTTTCTAAAAGTTCTTATTATTTTTCTTATAATTTGTGTAAATAATTATCTGCCAAGGCGTCCATGTCCATTATACAGGCTGGACTGTGGACTAATTTCTGAAGTACCATATATCTTCTTTGTTCTTCTAACTCGATACTTTCATAGTTTTCCTCCACCTGGTTATCAAAACATTGTATACGATGTATTATTGCAGCCCCACCAGTAGGCATGGCTGTGTCAAATGGTGTTTCTTGTTTCTTCTGTATTTTGTTTTTGTCATTAAATATCTATTTAGGCAGTGGCTGAGTCAGTGGGCTTGGTATTATGGTTCCCAGTTAGCAATTTTACTATTTAAATGATACTAAAGATAGCCAATGGGAGATGCACTAAATTGATTAAAATTCTACAACTTTCACCCAGTCTCTCTTCTCTGCCCAACTTCATTTCTTCTTCTTCTTTACCTTGTATTTTTATCAAATCACAGGAGTTTCTTTTTAGTGATCAAATCATGTTTCTCACATTGAAGTTAGACAAAAGTAATTCTTCAGGATTAGTTAAGAGGGAAGCAAGGGTGCTGTGGGCTAAATCAAGAGCCTCTCTATTCTATAGTTATGTTTCAGAGACTCATAAGGAGCTTGATTTCTGTGTCACTTACACATTTTGAAGTGTCACAAGCATTTGACTAGTGAATTTTGCATTCCCTGTTACCATTCATGTAAAGATAGATTGCAGTGTTCTGTGGTCTCTTAAATCTTATTGGGCGATAAAACCATTCAGTGTTTTATTTCTGTTCTTATCCCTATATATTTTTGCTTTCAGGTTGTACTAAAGGAACATTTAGTTCTCACATTATTCAGAGATGAGGTGACTATGATACATTAAATTCTGGCATATAGGATTTTTTTTTTTTCTTTTTCTTTGTGGATGATCATTTCTGATACTTGTATCATACAGTATATGCTATTGCATGAAGATTATCAGCTTTATGTTCTTCCAAGAATATTAGAATCAAAGAAAATGGCCAAATCTGGACGTGCAAAACAAAAGGAAGCAGACCTAGAGTATAATGTTGCAAAGCAGGTTGAGAAAATGATATGGTATGTGTCATACCACTGTAATCCTATCGTATTTTGGCTGCATATTGGTAGTTAAATAAATTCATCTTCATTTTTCATTTTTTCTAACATTTATTAGTGTTCTCACAATATGTATAAAATTTTATTACACTCTTTCTCTATATATGTATATGGCAAGCACAACATACCTATTCATATACAAGTAAATTGCAATGATCTTAAAGTTAAAACCTTGCTATTGAAACTCTTCAAATTGGTAGAACTGGTACCAATTGGCATGCCGGCCGGTGAGTTGTACAGTATGGTATCGGAGTGTACTATAGCGAATGGCGGTATATTGGAACTACGGAGATGGAGAGGGAGAGGGCTGGAGAGGAAGAAGGAGAGAGAGGGAGAGGGAGGGGGAGAGAGAAAAGGAGAGGGGAGAGAGAGAAGGAGAGGGAGGGGGAGAGAGAGGGGAGGGTCACACATGGGCCGAAGAGGGCTGGATTTGGAACTAGATTATGAAATCTTAACCAAGGTTTTACGTATCGGCGGGACAAGGTGCGTTCCGACTGTCCTGTCCGTTCCTATGAGAAAATGGGATCTGGATGGGTTTGGAACTCGAAACTCATCCATGTGAGGAGAGAAGAATAAAGAGGAAAGAAGAAAAGGTGAAGAAAAGGAAAAAATGAAAAGAAAGAAGAAGAAAAATAATAAAAATAAAGGAGGGAGAGGAAAAAGAAAAAGAAAAGGAAAGAAAGAAAGGTAGAGAAAAATAAAGAAAAGAAGCAAGAAAAGAAAAAAAAGAAAAAAGGCAAGGAAGAAAGAAAGAAGAAGGAGAGAAAGATGGAGGATATTTATCGGAATGCATGACCGAAACTGTTGTCAGAACGAGATAGAACAGCGGGGCGTCTTGTTCCATGGAGAAACAGGGATAGCTTCATCTCACAAGATTTAAAACCTTGACCTTAACCCCAATCCTAACCCTAGCACACAGAGAGAGAGAGAGAGAGATAGAGAGAGAGGGAGGAGGCTTACCATGATGACCAGGTTGACGAGGGGGGAACGAGCAGTAGAAGATAACCTGGTAGTTTATTGATAAGCGGCTCTTGAAAGAGCTTTTTTTTTTTGGGGGGGCGGGGGTTGAAAATGTGATCCATCAAAAGAGTTGCATCAAATGGGGGGTGTGGAGGGAGGGGGGTGGGAATGAAGATGTAAACCATCGAAAGAGAGCGGGGAATTTATAATCAAGTTGCTGAACCGACCCAAGCAGCTGAACCTTCTTGAGCCAACATCGACACAGTTTGGTACAGACTGGACTGCCTGGTTCAGGTTAGTTTAGCGATACCTACTTCAAACAATAAATGGGCCCCTTCAAGGGACATGATATGGTTAATGGTAAAAGTAATATAGTAATAAAATAAAGAAACAAAAGAAAATGGGGAAGGAGAAAGAATACGAAAAATAAGAGAGAGAGAGAGAGCACAAAGATTGAACTACAAATCCATGTTTGAGTCTTTCAGAAAGCTTTTCTGGCTGCTAATGGGGTCTAGAATGATTCAAATACTTTCAATTAGTGGTACTCCTTTAACCTTAAGTGATGGTAGTTCCAAGACCTTTGATGAACATATTAGCAAGTCGATCCTACAATTAATATATGTAGTACAGTAGTGGTATTTCTTTATTCTCAGTCATTTAAAATGACAATCCACTTTGATGTGTTTAGTTCTTTTGTGATGCACCATATTCTTTGGTGTATTCTCATAACACAATCGTCTTAATTTCTATGAGAAATCACATATCCATGTTATTTCGCAAATAATGTGCACCACAACTCAATATCAACCTTTGTGGTAGCTCTTGCAGTTGTGCTTTGCTTCCTACTATTATGAATATCTTATTATCAGAAAATCTGCACAATCTGGACAAGAATATCTTTTTATTTGTCTGCAACCACTGTTTGCATACAATTATTTTAAAGCATCTTTCAATTATCTAAAGATTTGAAAAGCTGCATCTATGTGACCTCTTGTATCATGAAGAGGTCAACACACCCCACAAATGAGATGTTTGACTAAATAATGGATTAATTTATTTTTGTCACTAGACATACTTATCACCTAAAATAATAATTCTTATTTTGGTACAAAAATAATTATTCTTTTTGATTGGTCATGACTCATGAGTTTGGTGCTTGAGTTCATTAGAGTGTTACCAAGTAATCCAAGCATTTGAATATTTTTGAATATTTAGAAAGGAGTGTAAAAACTACTTTGGTATTAACTCATACCTTCTGTGGACTTTGAAACTTCAATTCCCAAAGGTCATTTCAACTTCCCAAAGTCTTTGATACTAAAATTTCATAAAAACTCGGGCTCTTTGATAGCCTTTAATCACGTTGTACATATAGGTGGTCTCTGTGGGACTAGTATTGGGATCCATACTGATCGGCCACCAGTATGGTATAGTATAGGTTCGATATCATATCAACATTCGGTATGCCAGGTATATTGATCAGATGATTGGTATGCCATTTTTTTATTTTTTTCATAATTTTTTGAATTTTTAAAAAAATTTATTGGGTTTATTATCTAATTTGTGGTTTTAACCTTGTTTTAATGTCATTTTATTATGAATTAGAATTGGAGTAGACAAGCAATCAATGTATTAATAAGTAAAAACACATGCAATACTACAAATTTAATCGATTTTAATATATTTAAAGTATAAAATATATATCAGCATCTAAAATCAGTTGGTGTCGATGTGACTTGTAGATGCTGAGATCATCATAGTATTTTGGAGGAACTTCACACCAACTCTCCAAGAGGCCTATATTGTGATAGTCCTCCATGATTCTTTTATAGTCCAATGGATCGCTACTCTAGGAGGATCTGACTATAAGATTGGGTTGGCCATGCAAAGATGTCGATAGCAACATTCGATCCGAAAGATGGTTGAGGTTATGAAGGACAGTAACCACTCAAGTATGACCTCAGATGATCCATGTGCATATGAGTCAGAAGCTATCGATGTGGAATGGGATCCAATCTATGACTTGAAACTAGATATGTCTAGGGAATCTACTTCACGTGCAATGTCATCTGCCATAGCAACATCAACTCTCGAACGATGACAAGGAGCTTGTCTCCTATATGTGATGCTGTCCTTACGGACTCTATCATATTGTGCACCATAGTCACTATCCTATGTGGTATGAGTAAACTAGGATTCATTGATGAATTGAAGACCACCTTTGGGTTGAGTCATAAACTAAGGTGCCCTATGCCATGCTCTCTACCAGTGCATCATGGAATGAATTGTTATTGCTGGTATCACATGAGATATGCACAATGAGTCATCAAATAGCTCGTTGGTCTTCAAATTAGAGGAATGAATTCCTCCTCGAGTCTCACCAAAGAAGATGGATCTTCCTTTCCTTTGATTTTCTTGCTATCCTAAATAGCTACCTTCTTGCTCTAACTCTTTTGGGAGGATCAACTGGGCCCTTTGCCCTGATTAGACTAGCTAGATGTGAGTGTGGAATATGTCTTCTACCCATTGCTCTACATCCATCCTAGTCTCTTTGGCAATGAAACTAGTTGGTTAAGGAGGTAATCCTGGTTTATCCAGCTTTGGCTCCTGCTGCTAACCCTCAAGCCAATCGATCATTGGATTCTCTTCATCATGCATGAAGTCATTCTGAAGTGGATAGTTGCACTTTAGCTTGACTTCTTCTTGGTGCATCTTAGCCACAAACATATATTGTAATGGATGTATACAAGATCATTCAATTATTTCTATGTGAGACGATTCTTTTGTTTGCTGTGGATGAGGGTGGAGGTAGATCTATTGCACCCACAACTACTAGAGGAGACCATTCGTGAGGATCCAAATCGCCATTTGTCTTAGGTTCCTAGATGATAGGTCGAATTAGATTCACCATTCAACTACAAAAGCATTCAAGAAACTAAATATTAGAAGCTACTAAATACCAATCATATAATATCCACATAATAGTTGTAGTCCATATCTTAAAATATGCAGACTCATTCTCTGTTTGCTTGCTATAGCTACATGGTCACTGAAGCTGCTTTAGCCTCCTCTAAACATTTTTGTCTATGGAAAAGATACACATTATATGACGTCAATTATTTGCATGAGTTGAGACGGTTGACAAAGTTAACTTACCTCTTCCAAACATAGGGTAATAACTTTCAGATCAGGCTCCATCTATAAATAACACTACATATGGCAGCCTTAGGTTCCTTGTCTGTTCCTATCCTAGATATGGTGTATTGGAATATCGGGTTTAGATAATAAGCTGTCAATATAATTTGCAATTGATTTAATATAATAGTTGTACTCAAAACACAAATAGTGTATAATGAACATGTATATAAGTGAAACTACCTACTAGATAAAACCTCCTACCTTTTTAATAATCTCATCTTTGGTCAATGATGTCAATATACTACTGCGCATGCCTTGGATCTGCCTCTTTGATTTGAGCCTTGGCAACCATCACCATATGGTAGAGGAAGCCTATCTAGGGTTATCTCTCGCTGCCCACTGCCCTCAGCACTCTGTATAATGGCTTGAAAGTCTTCACAATCTTGCCGCCTTCACAATCTTGTCGGTCCACTACCAAAATTTTTGGCTCATCACCAAGCCCTCCACATGACTTGCCCCAGTGCTGACTTTGACATACCTGCTCTCTTGCTACTGAGCACCGATGAACATCTAACACAAGCCTGCTTTTTATTGATGAGGCTATCGAGAGTAATATAATTCATAGCAAATCGTGTGGTTGCTAACCTCAAGATGTTACTCTCCATGTACTTATCAAAGCAAGCACCTATGTGTCGTTGTGTATGAACCGTGTGATGGATTAGGCTGGCTTTATGATCTGCTTGATGCTGCTAATCTTTCCATGAACACGAGATCAATGCAATGTGTAGTACATGAGGTCTAGAATACGTGGTCGCTTGTCCAACAACATCTCCCTAGCAGCCTTGTATTGTAATCTATCATCAGTGATCACTTGTATGACATTTTGCTCTTCTACCTGATGAATCACATCATTAATTCGAGGATGAATTGAGCATCGTGCACATGATTGGAAGCATCAATCAACTTGTGAAAGAAAGTCATGTCATGGTAGGTCAGAAAGTTGATGCTTCGTCTATTGGGATCTATCCAATCGTTACACATCATAGTCAACCCATACGTGTCTCGCTTACTCTAGTAGGAGGCTACCCAATTCTGTAACTCCTTATTGCTCTCCAGAAGATCACCGTAGATATCCTTTGGCCTTGGCAGATCCACACCAAGTCCGACACTTTGGATGGATGCAATGGCAGATTGGTAGTGCTTGTTATCTGCTGCATTAGTAGGGATGTGGCTGAAGCGGAACAATGCAATGTCTCTCTACATGTCCTTATCCTTAACCAGCATGGTCTATCTTCTGTTACGTCAAATCTTTGCTCAAGAAGGCACATAGATCCTTATTCTCGCATTTTATTGTCAATTTTTGGCCTCTAAATAAAAAAAAGGAGCAAGTGAGGAGGGGGAGGGGCTCGTTACCTAATTTTAGCTTTGATCTTGCTCAAATCTTGCGAAATCTGGTCTTTTCCCCTTTTTTTAAGATTTTCAAAAATAATAAGAGAGGGGTTGAGAAGGCGTAGGCGGATTTCTCAGCCTCCATTGTCTATTACTGAACTAGGAGGGTGGAGCCCGATTGAGCCCAAACTGGTGCAAATTGGGTGGCTTGCATCAGTACCGCTCTAAACTACTTGGTTCGAAGCGGTTTGTATCATTTTTTGAGTTGAAGGGGGAACCATCTCGATTCGCTCTGAGTGTGGTTCGATATGTCCTAAAATGGGCTGTTCGGGTCGACATGACGAACTTTGGTATTGAAGATCATATGATGTAAAAAAGGCTAGATCTAATAAACAAAGTGATCGAGTAGGTATGGAGATCATTAACCTGCACATTTTATGTTCCTTCGCTTGTGAATAAAATATCAGTGTTGTCATATACACATTGATGATCCATGTGAAAATGTATTTTAACATCTAATTAGTGTAGTCACCATTTTAAATTGGTAGATATAGATATGATCACCCAAAGAAACTATTTTTTTCACTCAAGAAATATCTCAGTAACCCAATAAGCAAGTTTGCTTATAACCAGTATTCTAAAAGGCAGCTACAGTATGGAGGCAAACAGTGAACGTACTCAATGTTATCCAAGTAATTGCCAAGGCCTTGCTCTATCTTTGCCCGATCACCTTTGTTATATGAAACACTTATTTTTTATAGTTGTACACCCTCAATCTAATTGTTTCCTGCAAGGTATGCTGAACCGGTACCGTCGGTCGTTTCGGCCGGCCGGCGGTACGGTTCGGTATGATTTCATACCGTACCAAACCGACGATCCGAACTAGAAGAAAAAAAGAGAAATAGAGAGAGAAGGAGGAAGGAAAAAAAAAGAGGGAGGAGAAGAGCCGGCGGGGCCGCCGGATGGCCTCCGACTGGCCGCCGTGGCCGTCGGAGGGCGCAGTCCACACGCGCGGCGCCGCAGGCGTGAAACAGGGGCATCGCCCCTATTTCGCAAATTTTTTTTAAAAACATGGTTTTAAGTGAAGTCGGCAAATGATTTGCCGGCTTCAGGATTTTTATTTTTTTTTAAAAAAAAATAAAAAGTCGGCAACTCAGTTGCCGACTTCATAAGTTTAAAAAAAAAAAAATCGAAACAGACGTCGTCTGTTTCGAAAAAGAAGAAGGGGGCGGAGCTGCGGAGGGGCTCCGCCTGCTCGACCGCCCTCAGGCCATCTTCGTCGGCTTGCCGGCCGGGAGCCTCGCAACGGAGGCACCGTCCGTCCGATAGGTTCCCCGCCCCCCCTCCGCTCTGCAGCTCCGCCTGCTCGACCGCCCTCAGGCCATCTTCGTCGGCTTGCCGGCCATCGGGAGCCTCGCAACGGAGGCACCGTCCGTCCGGTAGGTTCTCCGCCCCCCCTCCGAGCACTCTCTCTCTCTTTTTTGCTCTTTTGAAAGCCCTATCGGGCGATACGGGGCTCGGAAGCCCTCCGACGGCTGCAGCCGGCCACTGTTAGCCTCCGACGGCTCCCACCTTCCTCCCTCCCCTCCCCTCTTTCTCTCTTTCTCACTTTCCATTTTTTTTCTTCGGTACCACCGGTGTACCGATTTTACCGACCGAATCGTGCCGGTTCCCCGCCGGTCCGGTATGAGATGGGGTGTACCGGCCGGTTCGGCACGGTATGGCAAACCTTGGTTTCCTATGTACTGATTCATCTTTCTTCCAAAGGAGCAAAAAAGTAAAAAGCAATCAATAGCGAGTATATATATTTCAAAACTTAATCGTGTAAATTGTGATAATTTATGATTCTTCACCATTTTATTTTTTGCAGTTAGTTAAAATGTTCAAAACTTTAATATTGCTTCGTCAAATGATATGGTTAAGTAGGTAGAAAATGGTTATTACTATGCTTTTAGCTGAAGAAAGATATTTATTAAGATACAAAATACTTGGTAAAGAATGGTCCCACACCATATACATACAGCCCTGTATACAAATAGCATATAAATAGAGAGCATTGAGTACCATCGCTTCAAAAGAAAATAACAAATGATTAGATTGGATTACGTGATACCACAAAATATTTACAATATGGAAAGTAAAAAATCTTCAAAAATTGTGGTTAAGAAGCTAACATGAAAATAAATGGAATATGAGGTGCAAAGGAACTCAGCCAAATAAAGGAAAATAATATGCTGAGCTATGTTATGCATGCTCACATATGTACTATTTTGTTTTCCAATATGTCAACATGGCCATGAAGTTCAGGCATGCCTACCTGTGATCACCTTGTTACACTAAACGTGTTAATTGATGTTTCATGCTGTATGTTACATTGACTATTTTCTTCTTTCCTTAGATAATCTCATTGTGCTATAGAGAGATCAAGAAATGTTGACAAGCAAGAAAGAGGGAGGTTAGGGTTACGCAAATTTGAATGAAAAGAATAACCAAAAAAGTTAAATAGCTCAGAAAATGGTGCCATGGAATCTCAAGATTTTACATTTTGATACAGGAGAGAGAGGGAGGCAGGGATAGAGGTCTTAGAGGAGACTTAGGAGGGCACAAGAATAGCAGTTTTGCAAGCAGCATTGTGCGAGTTGGAAGGATTTTTTTTTAAATTTTCTTTTTAAATTAGAAAGGTTGGATGGAATCATTTGTTGCGATCAAGGTATGCTGAACCGATACCGCCTACGGTTCGGTACGGTTTCGTATCGTACCAAACAGACGAAGGCGACCCGAACCAGAAGAAGAAAAAGAGAGAGAGGAGGAAGAAAGAAAAAGAGGGAGGGGAAGGAGCCGGCGGGGCTGTCGGAGGGTGCAGTCCGCGCGCGCGGCGCCGCGGGAGTGAAACAAGGGCGTCGTCCCTGTTTCGCGATTTTTTAAAAAAGATAGTTTTAAGTGAAGCTGGCAAATAGTTTGCCGGCTTCATGATTTTTTTTTTTTTAAAAAAATCTATTAAGTCGGCAACGTAGTTGCCGACTTCATGAGTTTAAAACCTAAAAAAAAATCGAAACAGATCGTCTGTTTCGAAAAAGAAGAAGGGAGTGTGGAGCTGCGGAGGGGCTCCGCCCGCGCCATCGCCCTCAGGCCGTCGGCATCGACTCGTCGGCCATCGGGGGCCTCGCGATGGAGGTGCCATCCGTCCGGTAGGTCCCTCCCCTCCTGAGCGCTCTTTTCTCTTTCTCACTCTCTTGAAAGCCCTATCGGGCGATACGGGGCTCGGAAGCCCTCCGGCGGCCGCAGTCGGCCACCGCCGGCTCCCACCTCCCTCCCTCTCCTCTCTCTCTCTCTTTCTCATTTTCTCTCTTTTTCTTCCGTACCGCCGGTGTACCGAATTTATCGATCGAATCGTGCCGGTTCCCCACCGGTCCGGTACGATACGGGATATACCGACCGGTTCGGCACGGTATGGCAAACGTAGGTTGGGATAATTGTAAGGAGATTTAAAATTAGATTGCAACCATGGATTATGATGGTTATATTTCACTAGATGTTACTTGGATTTAAGGTGAGCAAAGCAAAATGATTGCCATGTTGGAGTTCATAGAGGGAGAGAGATTATGATGTGGTAGATTTGGTTCTAAAATTTTATAAAAACATAGTAACTGTATCAAGGTTTGTTGTGTTGGTATTGGAGTCTGTATAAGTTGGCCGGCGGCACGGTTCAATGCACCTGCATGCTATTCTGTGCCGAGCCCGAACCGACACAAAAGAGAGAGCGGAGGAGAGGGAGAATCGAAGAAAGGAAAAGAGGGAGATGGCATGATGGCTGCTGGAGAGGCCCTCGAATGACCAAAAGAGCGGGGAATAGGAAGAATCGAGAGAAGTAAAGAGAGGGGGAGGGAGAGGTAGAAGAGCAGAGGAGTGCTGGGAGGCCAGTGGTGGCCATTTGAGGAGAGGGCTGCAGAGGCCCCCAGATGACCAAATTTTCCTCCTTGGCCTCTACTGATTTGAAGTAGGGGTGTCCCGCCCTTGTTTTGATCGGGTAATTTTTTTTGCTCAATTCACAGTGAAATCGACAATTGTGAATCGGACAAAAATATTATCTGATCGAAATGGGGTGAGTCATCCCATTTCGAACTAGTAGAGGCCGGCGAGGAAAACCCAGCCATGCGGGCGCCTCCGTGGCCCTCTGCTGGCCATTGCCATTCTCCCAGCGCTCTCCTGCTCCTTCCTTCCCCCCTCTCTATTTTCCTCTCTTTAGAGGAGAGCAGAGCTCTAGAGGCCTCATGGCCCTTTGGCAGCCTCCCTAGCCTTGCCATCTCCCTCTCTCTCTCTTCCTTTCTTTCCTTCTCTCTCTCCTATCCTCTCTGGTGTTTCGTTTCGAATGTTGGAACTATCCTTGTTACCCGCTGATACGATTTGGCATTCTCCGAATAGAGCAGTTTGAGATAGTTCGGTCATCGGTGAACCTTGCACTACATAAATTTAGAGAGAGAGAAATTGTTAAGTGATGTCGCCTCATTAAAAGCAAGTGAGAAGGTGATGTTTTTTCTCCCTTTTCCCCTCTTGTTGAGAAAAAGGAAGGTTTATTCCTCAACTCGAATTCTCTCCCACCTTCTTGCTCAATAGATAGTTAAACATATCACTTCTCATTTTTGTCTTGGTTTTTATGTTATGCAAGCCCAAAACATTTTGATGCACGTATACATTCTTGTATATGTTCCCTCTCCCTATTGTGTCTATATGCTAATGTGGACCTACCTCGACTAGCTAACAATGTCTACCTAGTATGTGGTATGTGTAATAAAGTAACCCTTATACCAATTCATTTTGACTTGCCTTGCCCGTGTCTTTTTTTGCACCTTGATGGTGACAGTGGTTGGTCTGTAATCCCAATAAATACACAATGTGGATTATGTGTTTTTACATTAGTAGGGGGGTATGTCGTTGAAAGAAGTTTTGACTTAGTTTTTCTCCCATATCATAACATTTCTTCTCAATGGAATTGCACCAGTTTTGTACTCATGTCACTTTTCCTGTAACTTTATGGAATATGTGCTGTTGCCTCCACTATAGAGGGTATGACATCAAAAGAATTCTTGTAGAGTTTTTATTTCAGAACATAGCATTTTCTCAATAAAATTCCAGTTGTATATTCATGGTGCTTTACTTTATGTCTTTTTATTTCTTAATTATGATTCTGGTTCCTTTAATTGTTGCTAGTTCTTTTAGCATATGATTTTGTGATTTGTCATTAACTGGTTGAACACATATTTGATTGGTAATTTTAATGGTCTAATGATGACTTGCTACAGCGAGGTACATGAACAAGCACTGATTTGTTGTGATGCCATACACCGAGAAAGGAGGATATTACTAAAACAAGAGATTGGGAGAATGGTCCTGTTTTTTGCTGATCAACCTAGTTTACTGGCCCCTAATATTCAGGTAAAGTTCTGCATGCAATTTATGCAAGGTTCACCATCTCAGTGCCGGACCCTATTATCCATATTATCCGATTACAATGTCGGTCATGATATAGCACAAGATGGTGAGATGTACCAAATGTCAGTACAGTACAGGACTGCATGCTGATTCAGTATTGGTATGGTATGGTACTGACCAGTACGGCAAAGCTTGTACAGACTGTGTAAAAGCCGTATGTTTTGTTAGATTCATGCACAATTTCTTCTCTATTTTCATGTAATGATGGTAGATTTATTTGTATTCAGACAAAAGATTATCAAGTCATTATTCTATTGCTAATATTGGATATATCATTAAATCCAGGCATATCAATAATATGCCGTTTATCTTGTGTTACTCTTTAAGATGAAAGAAGACTAGAAAAGAATCATAAAAATAAAAGAGAACATAAAGAAGGAAAGGAGGCTTATGGTTCACTAATATTCTGTATGTTTAATCTAAAAACACTGCCCCATGCTGATGCCTAAAAACCCTCTAACCTGTATAAAAACCTAACTAAAACAGAACCAATATGCGTGAATTTGGCTCAAAATAAAGGCCTATGAAAGCCACTTTTCATTGGCTTTAGATGTGCTAAATATATTTTAATTTTGACATGTTCACCTGCACAACAATGTGATCTAGAAGGAGGCATGATTCAAGATTTGAGGCTAAATATGCGTAAAATGTGTAACTTTTTGTGCTTGTAATGCCTGTGTTATTTGATGAAATTACAATTTATCTGGAAATATTCCCTTTAGCATCCTTTAATTGTGATACAATACTAAGGTCAAAATTGATATCATGTGCAAACATGTAAATAAATAGCTTTTTTTCTAATTAAGAAACAAATATAGATGGCATTTTGAGGATCTATATCATCAGATATGATATTTTTTAAACATTTTGTTCATATCTATAGATTTATGCAGTATGCACAATATTTAACCATGAATTGACTGTGGAATACCCACTGCATCTACTATGCTATATAGGGCCTTAAAAGAGCCTCAAGGCTCAAACTTTTGTATGCCTAAAGTTGCATATTGTGTCCTCATGGAATAAATTTACAACTTTGATTGCTACATATTCATTGTTTCAACTTGCAAATGATGTGCTGTGCAATCTTCTTGAGTGAGTCATCTATGTTGGTCTTGTCATTATGATCGGGAAGACAATGCTTGAGTTATTTCCTTGTAATTTCTTCCTCTAAAAAACAGTAAGTTGGAAGATTGGAAGCTTGGATGGAACAAGCAGATTATGACTGATGATGTAGCCATATGCTATTTGCAGAATATTTGTCTTTCTTATTTCTATTCCTCTTGTAACCACCATTGTCTTGTGCACTTGTGAACTTGCTGACTTGTACTGATGCTTGTTATATATTCTTTTTCTTGTATGTTGCTGCATTTTTTATAATTCCTATCCTCATTTTGTCTTTGCTTCCATTTTCTAAACCCCGTAAATCATTCTCAACTAATTAGTCTAGTAGATATGGTCTTGCTATCTTTTATAGATCTTCGTTTAATTACATTTTAAAACTCATCTGAACTATAACCTGAAATTTTGTATGCAAAGCCTTCACCTGAAACTGAAAATGAAAAATTAAACCTACTTGGTGATTCGTTTTTTATTTTCTGGTCATTATTTTCGTAACACTAGCCTTTTTTGGCATCAAAATAGGCTTTCCAGAGAGCAACATTAAGCAATTTGGCTAAATAAGAGTGAGAAAGTATTTACAACTGGTCACCAATTTGGGATTAACTATCTTAGAATGTCATTTTATTTATTAGCAGGGTTATTGGAGGCAATAGCGGGCCTCCCATGAACACTAGGACATAAATGGGTAAGGAAATGTAGCTTGTTAGCTGCTAAACTGTTGCAAATTGCAGAAAAACTGGTATTTCCCTGGTGGATATAATTGAGTCTATACAAAAAGGGTCCAATAAATAAATCATAAATTCACCAAAATCATAGAACTTTAGAAACCCTAGAGTTGTTGATACCTGATAGTATACTCTTTTGGACATTTAGATCAACAAGTTTGATCTTTTCCTACATCGGGAGAAGCTGAGAAAGGAATTAAGGTTAAAAGGTATGCCATGATAATCTTATAGCATAATGTATAAAATGCAAAAATTTGTTAGCTCAAATATTTTTTTTGTTTGTTACTGTCTATACTCTAAAATGTGTCTGTCACAACCCAAGACCTCATCCAAAAAGGTTAGCTAGAAGGTATTATTTGAATTCTTTAGTCCTGTGTGAGTATCTAAGATCTTCTTAGTGAATAATCAATGTAAGACTAAAGACACGCTCGCATGGGTCCTCATATACTACCTCCATTTAAGCTCTGACGTTCTCAATAGGCTAAGGGTTCAAATTCATGCTTTCATTCACAAACACCATGATCGGCCTATGGTCAGCCCCAATGAACCCATATTTCAGTATCCCCTAGTCCACATAGACTATAGGCTGGGTCAGTTCTAATACCATTTGTCACAACTCAGGATCTCATCTAAAAAGGTTAACTAGAAGGTATTATTTGGGTTCCTTGGTCTTGTTAAGTATCCAAGATCTTCCTAATGATTAACCACCGAGGGACTAAATGCACGCCTGCATGGGTCCTCATTGTGTGTGACTGATATGAAAGTTTTACTTTCAAATATATTTCTTTGGTTTGCCCCTCTATCTATCTGGGTATCAGTCTCTAGGTATGTCCGCATGTGCATCTGCATTCATGTTTGTGTGTGCCTATACATGTTTTGATGATTTTTAGACGGTAGTTTTCTTACTACATGTAATAATGTCTATATGTTGGACAGATGGTTTTCTCTGCACTTGCTTTGGCTCAATGTGAGATAATTTGGTACTTCCAACATGTTGGTATTGCATCATCAAAATCTAAAACAGCAAGGGTGATGCCTATTGATATTGTAAGTTGCATAATGCATATAGTTCCAATCCTATTGCGTATCAATAATCATTCTGCAGCTCATCATGCTGTATCCTTATACATATGTTCTGTCCTTGTATGACATTAGTATTGTTGATTGCAGGATGCAGCAGATTCAACTCTTGGTTTCTTGTTAGATGGAATGGACAAGCTTTGCTGTTTAGTTCGAAAGTATATGACAGGTTAGATTGAGAAATTATTAGCTGATTTTTCCTGTTTTTACAAGTATGCTGAGAATGTATTTGCATTTATTTAAAGGAACCATCATTATGATTTGCCTCTTATCCTGCCTGTTCACAAAAACCTATACATGTAAAATGCATTTTCAACCATCCCAGAAAAGTCCCAAAGTGCAGGGAAGACCCTTTCTTTGCTACAAACAAACACCAAAAAGGCCTGTATGGTGCACAGGAGGAGAAACAACTGAAGAGGGGGAGTGTGAGAGGGAGATGATTACAGGATGGTGGGTTGGATTTGGGAGATGATTACAGGATTAAAGGTCAAGCCACTTTTGGTGGCCTATGCAAGGCCCGAGCCTATGACTGTGATGTGCCTCTCGCCCGTACACAGCTTTCCTTTGACTGGGGGTGGGGGACTGTTGTGATAATAAATAATGAGGGCACTATTAGTTCCACATTGATTGTGAGTCAAGAGAGACTTTGGTTTATATGAGAAAGGACCATCCTTCTCTACATAAGGCGTCTTTTGGATTAGAATCTAAAGGGATAAAACCGTGAGGCTCATAGGCCGGAGTGGACAATATCTCATGCGTCAAGCCATGAGCCCTTGGCTGCAACATTGACCTTTCACACCTAGATCACAACTTGCACCCATCAATTTGCATCAAAGTGTCTTTAGGATAATGTCAAGAGAAGGTCCAAAGATTTTATTATGTGATCCTCAGCATGCAAGGTCCATGCCTCTTGCTCTAGACAATCTCTTCCATGAATCATAAAATGTTCCTTGAGCATCTTCTTGAGACACTTGGCGATGGCAAGCCTATGACAAGGCTTTATAGAAACAATACCTGGCTAGAGTTGTCAAGCCCTAATTGGAAAATTAGTCATTTCTTCTCACCCATTTCCAGTTTGCTGTCTACGTAGAAAATAAATGGCATTGCTAAAAATATATCTTTTAGTTACTTTCAATTGTGGCATTCAAAAACTTTGAAAGATTATATATATAATCAAGATGGAAGGTATCATTAAACAAAATCATTTCTGGTCTATGTAGAGACAACTATTAGATGTCATATCATTATGTAGGATGTGAAGTGCAGAGCTTTGTTCCTTTGAAAAATTTTGAAATCCTCAGCTCATTTGATATTGATCTTTTAGCAATCAAAGCCACTCAATTTGGTGAACCAATCTTCGACTCCCAAGGGATGAAACATAAGTTGAAGTGGCACCTTCTTTATAATGTGCTGTTGGAAATGTCCTATTTGACCATTAGACAAGAGCCTTTTCTTCAATTTTGTTTATGTGAAAGAGCTATGATGTGAGCTGACGCAATTACAGCAAATTGGTTGGAAGTTGTCAAAAAACTTGTCAAAAGTATAAAAGATATTAATCTGATTTAGTGAAAGATCCAAACCACAACGTTCAGATTGCTCAAAAGTGCTTTCTTTTGAAAGACAAAAGCAGATGCAACACCCGTTTTAGGATAAACAGGCTTTCAGGCACCTGGAAATCTTATATATATATTCATATGGAGGTTTTTGCAGTTCTATTTCTGATGCTTAGGATATTTTAATCATCCAGATTTCTTAGTATTTAATGATTGTCTTGGTAATTGGTATAGCATGCTATATCCTTGGAACTGCCTTCAAGTTCCAGGTGCTGAGAAGGTCTCTACTCTCTAGTGCTATGCTACATGGGGCATGCATAGATTATAGAAGTTAAGTGAAGCATAAATTGCTTGATGCTATACACGATCGAAATGTTGGCTTTCTGCACATGTAATTTTCTTCAAACAATATTCTTAAAAGGTATCTTTTAATTCAAATAATAGTTTTTATGCAAGAAAAAAAAAATCAAATTTATGTTACATATATCTTATTGAAATTTATTTGGATTGGATAACTGATAACAAGCTTTTCTGTTTGCAGCAATAAAGGGTTATGCACTATCATATTTATCATCTTGTGCTGGAAGAATTCGATTTTTACTTGGCACTCCAGGTATGGTGGCTCTAGATCTAGATACCACCTTGAAGGGCCTCTTTCAGCAAGTTGTTCATTGTCTTGAGAACATACCAAAGCCTCAGGGAGAACATATATCTGCTATTACATGTGATCTATCAGTAAGAAAGCTGTGCATTACTTTTCCAGTTTTATCTTTTTTTTTTTTATTTTTCTCTCGGTGTAAATTGGATCAAAGGCTTTTCACCTGTCATAATTCACTGTTTATGAAGTTTTGTGACTGATCCATTTTTCTGACATCTAGAGGTAGCTAATCATAGCATAACCAGATGGATCTTTTGCAGACTAGATGCCTAGTCACCATAATGTCCTAAAATACTTTAATGACTGTCTACATGGGATATATAAGTAACATTTAAAGTCTGAAAGTAAAACCATAATATTGTGAACATTTACTGGAGATAAAGTAAAGGATTTTCTGGTGGCTGTAAACACCTTTGATGCAGCTGTCTTATAATGCTAATTATCATGCCCTAGCAAGCAGCCTTTGTTAGTCTTCAATTGGCTATAGTCTGCTTCCACATGTTGATGCCCTATTAGTGTAGCATAAGTAAACATTGCCTTCCCATGTTTCTTGTCTGCATCATCCTTTTTTTTTTTTTTTTTTGCTGTTCCAACTAGAAATTGCTCTCATGAATTAGCCATATTGTCTTGGAGGTGTGAGACAACAATCTTAGTTGTGATCAAGTTTTGCTGAACTGGTACTATGCCCCATGCTAACGGTATGGTATGGTATGGGTCCATATTGTGCCATGCTGGAGCATACCAAAACAAGGAGAAGGTGGGGGAGCGGGAGAAGGAGTGGGAGGAAGAGAGAGAGGGATAAAGAGAAAGAGACCCACCGAATGAAGGCATCAATGGGGACTGCCGACGAGGGTTTTGATGGGGACATGGAAAGGGGGAGAGGGAGGAAGCAAGAGAGGAGGGAGGGAAGACAGTGGCAGCTGCCCAAAGGGAGGGAAGACGGTGGGGGCTGCCCAAAGGATGGGGGGGGGAGGTCATCAGCAGAGCTAGGGCATGATTGGAGCTTATCGGAAGACGGAAGACCTTCAAGAGAAGTTGTGGGGGGCGAGGGGTGAGTTTATAGGCTGAAGGACATGGCCAAAATGTTCCAAGTTAGCGTCACTTTGGTTTTGTACAGACTATAGACCAAATCACACGCTTTGGGTCGGTTAGGCATTCCTTAGCTGTGAAACTTAATGTTAAAATATTTTCTAGATCCTGCTATGAGAAACATTGTTCTTGGCATGCAGATGTCCTAAAACTTATAGAAATATGTACAAGTGGATGTGTTTTTCTCAGCCAAGACGAATAAACAACATTGGGCACCAGGCAGTGAATTTGTTATTGTTAATTTTCTAGTTTGTTACTTTAAACATGTAGATGAATGGATATTCTAAAGACCTCTAGATCTAGAATTGCTTTATCAAGACTGGGATAAAAGAATGGTTATAGATGATTAGCATTTCCTTTGCAACATGAAAATGCATCAAACTCCATATACTGTATCCTTTAGAAATTTTTGTACATATTCCATTTAATTCAATTTTATAGGATCCTCAAGAATAACAGGAATCCATTTAGAAGCATTCAAATGGTGATCTATTGGTTTCTTGATTGAAGGTAAAAGTACATAGGCATAATGATATAAGTGAGGCATGAATATTTGTGTTTGTCTTCTGTTTATTATGTTTGTACTTACAGAACACAATAAGTTATGTTTAAACACAGGCAAATTATCCTTTTTTACTATCTTGATCGGAAGACTGATATGATCAATTATAGCCATTTGTTATCCTTGTCATTCATATGTATTGTCATGATTGTATTAATGCATTAAGCATTATTTGTAAAGTTACCTTTAACTATAACAGTTCGAAATGTATTCTCACTGCATCCATGTCTGTGAGTGACTATTGGGTTATCTTATTACTGTAGGATTTGCGTAGGCACTGGTTGTCAATTTTAATGATTGTCACATCTTCAAGGTCGTCTATAAATATTAGACACCTAGAGAAGGCAACCGTATCTACTGGAAAGGAAGGCTTGTTATCAGAAGGAAATGCTGCATATAATTGGTCCAGGTATTAGACTTATAATCCTTTCAGGAATTTATTTCGATGTAACTAATTTGTCAATCCTTTTTTTAAAATGCTTTTTGTCGAGTGACTGGAAATCTCCTTTTGTTAAAAATTGTCTAAATTGTTGCATTTTGTCTTGAGATTGTATTAGTTCTGAAACAACTAGATGGCAAAAAGGAAAAAAAAAGAAAAACAAGATCACTTTCAAGACACTAAATTCAAACTTTTGACCACATTATTTTTAGGTGGGGATAACTGGAGTCAATGAAAGAATACCTTTGTCCACTGAAGAGCTGGAAATGCCACTGTGGAAGAAAACCTATTATATAAATTCTAAATGACAATAGTATTTTTGAAATTTTTTTCCTGTGCAAGTCATGTAGTAAAGAATTCTCGGCATCATCTTTGTAATATTTCAAATTTTCTGGACATGGGCTGTCATATAGCTCATGGGTCGTTTGTTAGGTCTATTTATATTTTTGGAGCATTATTTCTGGTCTTTAGTTGGGTTTTATTAGTCAAAATTATAGATTTGTTATTTGGAATCCAAAGTCCTAGTAGTAGGAGGCTTAGAACTTTATAAATGGGATTGTAATATCTCATTATTAGATGCAGTCAAAATTTCAGAGATTTTTCTAAGCAATTATGCTTGCTTTTCAAGTTGTGTGATGTAATTCTAACCCTAGGTGTGATGCCTAGAAAATATATCTTTATTCTTCTTTTTCTCTAATTACAGCACCCTAGAGCCTCAAATTCAAATCTGATTCCATCCCCACTAAACCCTAGCAACCAAAGGCAACAAAACCCATAGCCACCCATCCATTAATTAGCCTTCAATTTCACAAAATAACAAAATTTTTATTCCCGTTTTTCTACTTGCAGCTCTCAATAAACCCCCAAAACTTCATCTTTTTTGCTTCTATTTTGCACCCAAATCACTCCGCATCCATTCACCAACATAAACCCTTAACTTTTTACACAATTTTCCTACCCTTTTAGCCAAAAACAACCCATTAAACATCCCTGAATTTTCCCTAATTGAGTCTGTCTTACATCACCACCTTGAAGCCCTCCCAAGCAGCAGGGAATTTTGCCATAGGAACAGATCTGCATGAAAATGTACAGGAGCAGCAACAAGCAGCAAGCCAAGATGATCTCTAAGAATATACCCAGCTCCATCACCATCACCATCACCATCACCATCATCCCTAACCGATCGATCAAAATTAATATTGACCACTCCACGGGGAGGGGTTACCCAGCGAACAGCCTGATGGAGATAGAGGGGTTCAACAATGAGGCCATAGAAGTGCCTAGTGTCATGCATCAGTGGTAGAAAAATACTGCAATGAAGATCAGTCAAATTCAGTCCAATACCCGTGTTCCTGCTCTGCAATTTCTGAACTGCCATAGCAAAAATATGTTTAAGTGCTATGTATTTGTATCCTATATCCAACTTAATCTTCCATGGAGTAAGTTTTCCATGTGCCTACTGTTGATACATTCATTAATTCATTGAGCACAAACAGATCTGTAGTTCAATGCAAAGTATTAATTGTTCAAGATACCCTTTTTATCTTAGTGATATTTTCTATTAGTCAATATTCAATAATTGTAGATTAGTTTTTAAAAATACGCAGAGCTTCATAGAATATTCTATACTTTTTTATTCCTCAAGGATAACATTCTAGATATATTTATTGGGTGTTAAACATAACGTGGTGAGTATTTGCTTTACATTGAGAAGGGAAGGAAATGGAAAACATGGTTGTTGACTTACAAATATTTGATTTTCTAATTTTGAACAGATTTTCCTTGGTTATGATGTATTTTCAAGACACTTACTGTTTGATTATAGCTCTGCTCTATATTCCACCTCACTAAATTGCACTGATGATGCATCAAATGTCAAAAGGTTAATGGAAAATAATCTTTAACTTGCAGATGTGTGGATGAACTTGAGAGCCAATTGTCAAAGCATGGAAGCCTTAAAAGGCTATATTTCTATCACCACCATCTTACAGCAGTAAGCATTTGTTTTCTGTTTGTAGGGTTTTTAAATCCCATCAGTACTACAGATTTCTCTACGTGCATATACTTCTAAAATCTACCCTATTCTTAGAGATTTGCCATCTTTCTATTAAACTGTGATGTTAACAGGTCTTTAGGAATACAATGTTTGGGCCAGAAGGACGTCCACAGCATTGCTGTGCATGGCTTGGAGTAGCTAGCAGTTTTCCAGAATGTGCCTCTGCAATTGTTCCAGAGGAGGTATCTTTTGCAATTAGATTGTGCTCATACAATAAATTTATGAAAGCTAAAATCTGGTAGCTGCCTGCAAGTTCATAATAATATGCTTACTGTAAAGATGATACAAACTGTTATTATTGGAAAACCTTCTATGCGTGTTTAAAATAGCCTCAAGTAGGTCAGAAACACAAGAAAGACTTGATCATTACCTAAGTTGAAATTTGTGAATGATAATTCCAATGCAGCTGCCGCTTTCATATCTAGTTTCTATCTGTCCTTGTACATCCTGAATGAACTTAAGTGCATGTGTAGCTTTATTATTTTCTTATGTTCTAGTCTACTAGGTATGCACCGATTAGATATTGCATAAGCTGAACTTCCTTGATGTTGCAAGCATAATACCCTTCAGATTATACTTGAACAATAGTGGGACCTATGAATGGTCCAGTTATTCACCATTTGGAAAAAAAAAAAAAGAAAAAAATGGAAGAACAGTTTTATGCTTATTGTCTAACTTATAAAAAATGGTCATAACAAGAAATGAGTAAGGATTTATGATTTATAGCATTTATATGGAGATTTTAGCGTTTATGGATTGCATGAAGGTAAAACAGCTATAGCTTGTTTGATCATTTTATGCTTTATTAACATTTAATATTTATTCAGCTGTCAGTTATCCATTAAAAAAAAAGGAAAAATATAGAAAGATAAAAGGAGCAAGATATAAGCTGCAAAACTCACAATAGTTTATGGACTGGGCAGCATGCAAAGATTGTATTCATTGAAGAACATTGATTTTCCTTTCCGTCGCAAAAATGTAGAATAGCAAATGATGCTTTTTGTTCTCTTATATACCATGAGGTAGATACTAATGACATGTGAATAAACACCCTAGGTTGCTGTAAAAGTCAAGGGAAATGAGCATTTATGACGCCAACATTTTTGTGTTTGTTTTACTGCTACAAGAGAACTTATACTAATCTATGTCTATTTGTTGTTGGCTCCCGATGTAGACTCTTGTACCTCTTGAGAGTTTGTGGCTTTTACTGAATCCATTATCTGATGTGAATCTTTAAGGATTTCTATTACGATCTCTCCAAGAAAATTGTAAGATATTGACTCTTCTTCTCTGACATATGTAGTTGAACAAAATAGGCAGAGATGCGATTTTATATGTCGAGTCACTCATTGAATCCATCATGGGTGGCTTGGAAGGGCTGATCAATATTCTGGACTCAGAAGGTGGATTTGGTTCTTTAGAGATGCAGGTATGCATGTTAGTTGTCTCTTCGTATTTATTCTCAGATCACACTTCTTCCAATGTCAGGACTCATTTATGCTGAATATTCAGCTTGTTCCAGAGCAAGCGGCTATTCGTTTAAATAGTGCAGTGAAAAATTCAACCTCCTTTCTTAAATCACCAAAAGGCATATCTGGTTTGCTAGCTCCTGGACATGAGAGCTATCCTGAAAAAAATAATTCTGTCAAAATGTAAGTCATGTTACTCTAGTTTTAGTTGTCCAGCATTATAGAATGGACAACTGATTTATAATTTCCTTAATAACAGGTTGGAAGCTGCCATGCAGAGGTTGACAAATCTTTGTTCTGTTCTGAATGACATGGAACCAATATGTGTTATGAACCATGTTTTTGTTCTCCGAGAGGTATGTACCCCATCTCTTCATTGTTTTGTTAGATTGACACATGGCTTTTGCAACTATCAGAAAATAAACTAGCATCATAGTCATGATCCCGTTAACACGCACTGACTGACATCCAAGATCTTTTTTTTTTTCATAAGGTCATGTGTTGTAGTCCTGGAAGATTTAATACAGAAGATATTTTCCAGTGAGCATAGTATCAAATTTGAACACAAATTTGCACAAATTTTATCGAAACATTTTTTCATCAAAACATATAAACTTGTTGGAAATGAATCTGACTTAAAGAACAAAGAATCATTTGAGGTTTCATTAGCAGAGAATTATTATTGAGCATTTGAGGCCATTAGCATGTATAATTACAATCTGTAGTCAGGATATAAAATCTTCTGATTGCACATCCAATTTAGTGATTATCTCTAATTTTTCCGAATTTCTTATATCAGCTTGAATTAACCTGCAACATTGGTTGATGGCTAATGCATTGTGTAAGGACACTGCTGTGTGGAGGGCGTAATTATAATTGTTGTCATTGTTCCTTTCCTATAGGCTCAACCAGTGGTTTAGCTTAACATGAATTTCAATGGTAATTCAATAAAATTAGAAGAACAAAAATAAGGAAGGAGGGTAATCTTTGGAAGCTCCTGTTGAAGACTTCATTTTCACCTTATCATGCTGGATATAATACATATTATGGAAATTCATTAGGCTTGAGGAATCCATTCTAGAAATTAGTTTGATGGAAGAATTTTATTGACCATTTACTTTCTAATATGGTTGTGTAAACGTTGAAACCAATAAATCGAGAATGCTTGATGCAAGGTTTTAAGTACCATTACAGACCCTGTATCATTTTTCCATCGGAATGGTATGGTATGAGTGCCAACTATACATACTGAAACTGAATCAGAAAAAAAAAGAGAAAACTAACATACACACCAATATGGTACCATTGATATGTACGATACCACCAGTATGAACCAGTGCAAACCGGTACAGCAGGTACAATGCCAATGTCATGTTGGAATGATGCAGTGCTAGTCACATTGGAGCAACGTGGTGCTACTCGTACCATCTCATTTCAGTGGTTTTTGAAACCATAGCTTGGAGCAACTAAAATCAGATAACATTATTAAATTGGTATTCTAATGTTTTATTTGGAATTAGATGTATAAAATCCAACAACAGAATAATGTATAGTGCAGAGTACTTGTAATACCAAGTCTGATGCTCCCCTTTCTCACAACCAAGCTATCCTTGGAGGCCTTTGATGCTGGACAATCCTAGGGAACCTAATAAGTGACGCCATGCAAATATGATAAACCCTAACCTAAACCTATGCAAACTTAAATGCTATGGACATAAACATCAGAAAATATGATGTTATGCAACACTTGATAGCAATATGAAAACTAAGCTTAAGAACCTACTGCTACAGCCTATTCTAATGCAAAGATGCCTGATTCCACTCACTGAAATCAGATTCAAACAATAGGTTTTCACAAATAAAGCATAAGATCTTTCAGCAAAAGAATCAAAAATTAACAGAATGCTTTGAAAGATGCGAAGCAATGAATCTTTGTTAACCTAAGTTGTGCAAATCTAGTCTATACCCATTTCTGGCTGGTACATCTTGTTTGGTAGCCCAAGATTAAAGAACTTTTCAGTTGCAGCAGGAATTGATATGCTCCACATACTAGGTTTAAGGTCTCTTGCTTTACTGCAAGGTTTCAAGAACCAAGGAAAGAGGGCTGACAGGTCTGCAGAATCATGTAGATCAGGTTTTGGACAGATCAAGGCTTGAAATAGGTGTTTATTGACAGTTGTAAAGTAACTGCTATGAGTGAATGGCAACAAGGATGGAGGGGTGTTTGCTTTAGACTGTAATATGGCAGAAACGAAGAAAAGGAAAGAAAGAACAGAGAAACACAGCGAGGAGATATTATTGAGAAGGAAGAAGAAGAGAAAACAAGACAATGCCCCACTAGTTCGGTAGGGGATCATTCCTTAGTGCTTCACATCCATGTTCGACACCCCACTTGCAGAGAGAGGAGAAAGAGAACCTTCAGTGATGAAAAATTCTTCATATGACATCCATATACAACCTTAAAACAAAGAAGCCTTAAAAAGGCATGGTAACAATTCACACTACAATGCATGAACAGTAACACACCTCTTATATTATTTCTAAAATGCCCTATTGTCTCTTTAGTAACATGTTTGACTAAATGATTCACTTAAATTCAGTCCTTCTCACACCATACTAAGCAAAACATGGACTAAAATAGAAATAATTAAAATAGAAAAATAAATGACACTAAGATTCCAAAGTTGACAAGCTCTATGCTCAATGCCATATGCAAAGCTCTCATCATAGCACTAAGTCATCCAAGTCAATCCAAAGGCTAGGATGTGACTCGAAATCCATTGTGATCCCCATTACCCTTTCCCTCCTTAGAAATGGTACTAGAGTGGATCTGGCTCATGGCCCATGTGGACTAGGGATTAGATTTTTGCTTTTTGGTACTTGTGATTGGATTTGAATGGATTTAGACCCTTAGCCTTGCAAGGATGTTAGGGCTTAAATGGCAGAGGATGCGAGGATCCATGCGGTGTGTGTTTAGTTCCACATTGGCTCTGTACTAGGTAAATCTTGAATACTTATACAAGACTAAGGAATCCAACCAATACCTTGTAGTTAATCTTTTTTGGTAAGATCCTATGTCATTACAACTCTTTCGCACACACATGTGCATGAGCTAGTTGAGCTAAAGAAAGGCTGGAGGATGTCTTTACAAAGTCGACTCTAAGTCAAAAAAGCAGAAAGAAGAATTCAAATCGAAGTAAAATTGCTTGTTTGTGCACCTGAATTTCAGAACTAGAGTTTTTGTGGGGATCATGATGTAAAAAGTTGCTCCACATTAAATATGTAGACATTATATTCTTCCCACCTTTACAAGAAATGGTTTTTCTACAAAGCATAGACCTTGTTCTCATATGTCAAGGCATTCAAATTTGATAGCTTCCTATTGTATACTCAATTACCTAAATTATAAAGAATTCCACATACACGAAAAAAATATTGTTCTTTGATTCATACGGTCATACTTGCAGTGTGTCATGAATCTCTTTGGTGATATGGAGGGCAAATTCATGGTTGGTGATTTTGAAGGTTTTTAATGTAATACTTGTATACAAGTTGGTGTAAACAAAAAGTTAAGTAATCATGCCCTTCCCTTTCATCCCAACTCCTACCACCATCTCCATACCCACGTACAAATAATTTAGAGTTCAAAAAACAGTTTCATCAATTTATTTCATTCCCATAACAAACCTATCAATGTGCTTATGGTGCCCCTGTGAAGACCTACTTGCCTAGGTACTGGGTGAACATTTGTTTTTATCATGTGTATTTCAAACAAGTTCATTGCTCGTGTATGCATGTATCATTCGCTCATGTTGTGCACATCATATATTTGAGGGATTATGGTGTAGAATAAGTGTTTTCTTTTAAGCAATTGCGAAGGATTTTAATATTTGAGATCTTGGCCATCTCAGAGGGTTGCGGATACTAATATGGACCGAGATCTCAGTTTGTACCTTGTGAGATTGGAAGTTTGATAAAAATAGGAAAGTACCAAGATCTTGGAGATCTTGGTTGATCGTACAGAAACCGATATTTCCAAGATCTCAGTTAAACTAGAAATCATGGGCTTACTTCCAAATTGAACAAATTATTTAAGATCTTAATAACTAAAATATCAATTTTGAATCTTAAAAAACACATTAGGTTTAGCTGATATTTTCATATTGTATTGGCCATTAAAATCAGGACCAGATATAGATTTTATCGTATCGGTGACAACCTGATATTAGTCAAAACAGAAATCATGGGTTTACTTCCAAATTGAACAAATGATTTAAGATCTTAATAACTAAAATTTTAATTTAGGATCTTAAAAAGCACATTAGGTTTGGCTGATATTTCATATTGTATCGGCCATTAAAATTAGCCGAGATATAGATTTTATCTTATTGGTGACAACCTGATATTAATAAATTCCATTCTTGGAAGAGATATTTTCTGAGATGACAAATATGGTGATTGCCTTGCAGTTGATTGCATCATCCCAGCTCTTAATCTGTCTGTTCATGGTAGAAGACTTGACATGATTGACTCACATGCCCCGAGTCAGAGTTCCTAGGAGCTGTTGTTTGGATTTATTGCTAAGACTGAAACAGAGTGTTGGTTTGTAGGAATATCTATTTTCCGGTATCAACTTTCTTAAACCTGATACATCATAAGACCAGAAACAAGCTATATTTTCTTATTGCATCTGTACAGCTGTTTGGAGGTTGTACATAATGCCTGTTCATTCTTTTGTACTTTATAATGTACTTTCCTGAAGTCATTGTAAGCATTAGCAACAAGTCCTGTGTCTTATTCCTTTTTTAGTTTTTAAAGTGCACGCTCAGTGCAGCCAAATAAATACAAGACTAAGTACGTCATGTAAAAGGAATCTGATCCCAAAAATACTTGCTAATTTTAACTGCGTCTTTTCGTTTACTTCTTACATTAGTTTTCTCAAATTGTTTATGGCCAGTATTAAGTTTGATATACAGAAATGAAGTTCACTCAATTCCGATCTACTCTTTTTTCCAATCTCTAGTTGATTTCCAGGCTATATTGAAAATGATTGGTTTCCAGATCTAATCTTTTCACGTGAAAATTACTCTGTTCTTGTATTTTTCTTGCCATGTCAAGAAATGGAAGAAGTATGGTAATGAAAATGAAATTTAAGTTCACTTTTCCTTCCGTGACAGTTTTCTTCAATCTGCCAAAATTTCTTTTAATTAACAGATTGATATGTATATGAATGTATCTGTGTCTGTGTGTATGTTATTTGAAAGACTGCCTAGGCTTTTTCCCTGTTTCACATTTCCTTCCTGATACCTCAAAAAATACACCATAAATTGAAGATGTCAACATATAGCTTTTTGGAGGGTTGGTCATTGTTAAGCTCATATGTACTTTTTCTGCAGTATATGAGAGACTGTATACTTGGAAACTTTAGGAGAAGACTACTTGGGGTGCTGAGAACTGATAATGGCCTCCAGCGTCCATCCATCATTGAATCACTCTTAAGAAGACACATCAGCATTATCCACCTAGCTGAGCAACACATCAGCATGGACCTTACTGAAGGCATTCGAGAAGTTCTATTAACTGAAAGCTTCACTGGGCCAATTTCCAACATGCAGATGTTTGAAAAACCTGCAGACATACAGACTGGATCTGCTGTGGAGATCATTGGCAATTGGTACATTGAGAACATTGTGAAGGATATATCTGGTGCTGGAGTTGTGTTTATGACAACCCATAATTGCTTCAAGAGCACACAACCAATAGGTGGATATTCAGCAGAGTCATTTACTGATATAAGAGAACTGACAGCCTTTCTTCGTACTTTTGGTGGTTACGGATTTGACAAAATAGACGGGATGGTAAAAGAACATACAGCTGCACTATTAAACTGTATTGATACAGCATTGCGGTCAAACCGTGAAGCCTTAGAGGGTTTTGCTGGAAGCATAAATTCTGGCGACCGGATTGAAAGAGAAGCAAATCTAAAGCAAATTCTGGATATGGAAACACTGATTGGATTTTGCATTCAGGCTGGGCAGGCCATAGCCTTTCGCAAGTTGCTTGTGCATGCTGCTGGAGCAGTGCTGGAAGAAAAGGCACCGCTCATTGTGTCATTACTGCATGGAGTGGGGAAGCAGTTACCAGATGAGTTACCTGACAAAGATGAGATTCTAAGGCTGAGAAGGGTTGCAAATAGTATAGGTGTGATTGGTGAGCATGATACAGACTGGATACATTCAATTATGATGGAAGCAAGTGCTGCAAATGATAGTTCATGGAGCTTGCTTCCATATCTTTTGGCTTCATTCATGATGTCTAGTATCTGGAGTATGACTACATATGACATTGAAACTGGAGGATTCAATAACAACATTCATTGCTTAGCAAGGTGAGTGGATTTCTTACCTTATATGAAGTTCGTATATTATTTTTTACTTATTGAGGAACGATATGTTCATGCTATGGCTGCAACTCGAGCAGGTTGGGTCAAGTTGAGGACTAACCCTGATCCAACTCAACTATATGTAACAACATCAAACTTATTCTCTGTTGGGATTTCTGCAACCAAAGTTACCAAACACATCTTAAGCTAATTCGGTTTGGGTTGGGCTGTGTTGGGTCAGATTCACTAGGTTAGGTTGGATTATATAGGTAACTCAAGATTTGTGAAAGTTTTCAGGCATTTTTGTCAGCTTAGCATAGGTTGATTAGGATATTATCTGGGCGTACATATGCCCGTTGTAACTTAATAGGGATAAAAATATAGTTAAATAGCATAATATAAAGTATTTTATGTGAAACATAAATATAAGTTGTTTATTATTGGTTTGGGTTGTGTTCAGGTTTGTCTATGATCGGGTTTATGTTGGTTTAAGCTCAATCCTAGCCCAATCCAACTAGGTATCTGGTTTGTTTTTTTTTTTTTTTTTTTTTTGAGCCCATGCCCATACCAAGTTTATAACTACCCCAGTCCATCCCGACTGAGACGAGATGGTTGGGTTGCTTGGACTCAGTCTGAGCCCAACCAGAGTTGCACCCTGGTTAAAGATTAAGTAGTCTGAATTACCATAAAAAAGATTAAGTAGTATGAATTTGTGGATGATAAATTTTCAAAAGTTCCTCCACTGAAAGCTTTTTCAAATCATCAAAGCAATTCCTTGAACATGTTGTGTCTATATTTTATAAGATGGAATCCGTTGACTTGTGAACAGATAATATCCAGTGATTTGAATATCTAATGATTAATTGATGGAAGTTTTGTAAGATCAATAATCTAAAAAATTGAGAACAATTTGCCATATTAAGTTAAAAACAAACTCAAGCTTAACTAATTGATTTTTTTAAAGCATGGTCAAAAATATCTTTACTTCTGAAGGAATGCAGAAATTAGGCAAAAGATTGTAAAACATGCAATTTGGCAATCAGTCTAGAACCACCTTAGGATCCTAATTAGGAGCATGCCAACAGAACTGACATAAACTAGGGCTTTGGAACTATGATTTCATCACCTGTTAATCTGTCTCTACACTGATTTATGATTATGTTACTTTATGGCTGCAATTAGACTGAATTTTTGAATGTGTTATTGGCAGTGGTACACTAGTTTTTGAATGCCACTGTGAGATCATAATTGAATCTGGATTTTGCAGGTGTATCAATGCTGTGATTGGGGGAAGTGAGTATGTCAGGTCGGAAAGAGAAGAACAGCAAAGGCAGTCTCTTTCAAATGGACATACCCATGAGATGCAAGAGCCTGAAATACTAAGCCGTGTGGCCGTTGAAGCAAATATAAAATCTGCCATGCAACTCTATATTAAATGTTCTGCAGCAGTTGTACTGGATTCATGGAGTGATTATAGCAGGTACCAAGTTTGGTTACAACTCTGAAGTCCTTGAGTATTACTTGCTGATATGATCAGCCTAATATTGTACATGCAGTAGTCAAGCCTTGAGTACCATGAGTTGTCTTCCTTTCTCATTTCTTGAAAATTGCCATGTCCATTGTCGTACTTCTTGAATGCTTTCCATTTTAGGCCCCTTAGATCTTTCAGCCTCTTTAACAATCCTTTGACCTGTATCCAGGTGTTCCTTATAGGTCCCTATATGGTGTGCGTATAACCTGCCTATGTTAGTTTCTGCTCCTGTAGTCACTGTTGACATGAAAATGTTTGATGTTGCTTCCTATTTGCTAGAGCCTTCAGGTAGAAATCATTCAAAATATGCAGTTCATGCATATTATTTGTTGAAGTTGGCAGTTGCCTCTCTCCTGCTATCTTGGCTTGTTCCCTTTTCCCCTCAGCTTGGTTCAGATATTCTAGCACCATATTGTCTGAGTCTTGTTGTCATTTAGGACTCATCTTCAAGATACAGATGTGACATCCCTTTCCTCCAGATGTCTAAAATGATTGTTTTCCCTAAAGTCAGAGGAATAAAGATTGCAATAGTATTGCCAATCTTATTGATATCATGCATAGTCTGCTTCGTGTCTCAGTGGCAATACAGAATAACTTGGAGTTACACATAGATCTCCTTCTAGTTCATATCCCACTCTTTTATCAGTTGAGATTTACAAATTGAATATTTGGGGAAATTTTCTGGTCAGTGATTCTGGCTGAGGATACATGCATGAAAATTCCCACTGAAGTGCCTTTTCTGGGAAATCTGATATTTGGAAAGAAAATGTGCTATCCTGTTTAACACTAGTACCAAGCTCTGCTTTATGTTTATTTTGTAGGCATTTTAGTAGATCGTGCAACTTTCATTTGTCCAGATAGCGACAAAAATAGAGTGAATCCATCTCATTTATGGTTGTGAATGAATCAGTTCACTACCATCAGTCCTGGAAAAAAAGAAAAAAAACAAAGGCAAATGTTAGAAAGGAAAAGAATATCTATCGATTACCACTACTAGTACTTGAGTCAATACCTTGATAATCACTTAGATTGTCATGTCCAGAACCCATCATTGATGTCATCAATATCAAAGACAAATTAAGAGGCACTTAGTAATTCAAAACTGTGCGCTGCTGTCTTAGAACCATGTTTTATTCTTTTGATCTTTGTTGATATGATGGCACTTCCTGTAAAGACTTCGGTCACTTGAAATAAGAGAGGGCATGGAAACGAATTCAGATGCAAGAGCAGGGAGGAGCTCCCTGAAAAAAATTTAACATGCCTAGCAAGTGTGAGTAGCAGCAGCTTCTCGAGGGATTCTGAATCAGGTGCAGCACCCTTAGGTAAAACCTACCAGCTACAAGTTAAAAGTCTAATAAAAACTGCACCTTGTCTAGGATGTTAACCAATTTTTTCTGATAACAAGATGGTGTACATCATGATTGAAATTATGCAGGATTATGCAAGTACAACCCTTTATATTAATATTTTGATCTTCAGGCTTTAACTGATGCTACATATCACTTGGTGAGCTTTTTTGGGTCTGTCACGCAGGTCATGCATTGTGCCAAAGCTGATATTTTTGGATCAGCTCTGTGAGCTCTCCTCTTATCTTCCAAGAAGCACCCTTGAAATCCACATACCCTATACCATTCTCTGCTCAATATATCGGCAACACTATGGGAATTCACTATCCATGATTACAGAATTTCTAGGGCCATCACCAAAGCAGTCACCAGCAGTCTCTCTCATGCATGCATCCCCTGCTGTCAGGCCGAACCGAGGTGATTTGACACCTCAGGCTAATGCATATGACTCCAGTTATTTCATTGCATTGACACAACGGCAGGAGGAAGGTTATGGTGCAGAAAATGTGAGGCTGAAGACTGGTGAGAAGCAACAGCGTAGCCTGAGAAGTTCAGGACCGTTAGAATACAGTTCGAGCCGGAAAGTAAAGTTTGTGGAGGGATCAAGTTCTGGAGGCCAGGGACCTAGCCCATTGCCAAGATTTGCTGTGTCAAGATCTGGTCCTCTTTTGTACAAATAGTATGAAGAAGCTGAAGTAAGCTAATAGTGTTCATGGTAAGTTCTTTTTTGTTTTTTTTTTTTTTTGCTAGTGTAGCTGGAGGGAAATGGTATAAGCTTGTTCAATTTTATCTTCTAAGATCTAGCCATCATGTACCTTGACTAGCATCCATCCATGCAGTATATTCAGGAAAACTAGCTCCTCTCTCCTCTCTCTCTCTAGTGATAAGTACAAAAGAAGCAAAAGTAACTTCTGCTAATAACAAACAAATTTGGAATTCTACTTTCAACAGAAGTATTAATTTGTAACTAATGTAGCGCAAGGCAAGTCTACAGCCTCGGGTTGAATGTTATTTTGGAAGTTGTTCAAATTAATTTTGGCTGATTCGTTGTAAATTTAGGATTGTACTTGCTTCATAAATATAAATTTGCAAGTAGAGAACAGAGCTTCACATTATGAGATACAGTATTTTAGAATTGTTGAGAGCTTCATTGACTGGCATGCATTTACTAAAAAATAATAACAAATATTCTAAGTTGAGAAATTGCCATGAACGCTTTCATGATATTCTGAGTTATAACTTACTATAGTATAAATCATGTGGAAAAACTGCATGTATAATAGGATTTACAAATCAAGTGGTTGCACATTAATTTGGCAAGTCAACTGTGCAAAGAGTTCAATTTCTTCTTGAGTAAAGAATAATGTAGATAAAATTTGCCCTTTCATTAAGATTTTACTCATCCTTTTGGAGTCTTTTTTGGACTTGTGTCTTTAGCAAAATTTGAAAGAATATTTTGAGGCACTGTGGACCTCTGCTGAAAAAACAGATTATTTGAATGATTTGCTTCATTTCCAGAACTCACTAATTTGGTCAAGAGAAATGGTATAGAACATTTTCATTATCTTATTAACTCATTAGTGTAATGTAATAACATTGTTTAGTGAAGCTAATGCATATTTCATAGCTATAATAGGTGCTTTAAACAGTGATTTCTTCTGATGATTAAACTTCTGTATTTCTACTTAGGAAATCTTTTAAATAACAGTTTTTAACGTTCTTACAGCATGGCAAGCTGCATCTTTACACTAGTCTAAAAGCCATTGTTTCAATTTCCTTCTATTTTTGTTGCTAATTAGCTACATGTGCAAATAGTGGATCCTTATTCAAAACAGAAGAAAATGTCAAGCAAGCATTGCTGAAAGCAAGCACATGGCGACTTAAAGCATTTATATTCTCCTTACATGGACCACTGCCATAGCAGAAACGTTGTTGAGATAACTATTACCATGGAAATTACCCTCAATTTACGTAATTATGGACTTTGCTTTATCCTGCAACATTGAGACTGGCTTTTCTGTAAGCCAAGTGAACTTAACCATCTTTAAGTAAAAACTATCTTGATTCTTGATAGGCAGCATGTCCTACTTACTAGGGTAGTACCCTAGGCTAAGGGGGGATGAATTGTATTAACTTTGGAGCATAAAACAATGATCTCCAATGCAGTTGTCTTGTACCATTACACTGAAACTTGAAAAGTTATCCAGAGCACCAAGGAAAATTCGAAGCTTGCAAGTATGTGCATTTAACATTTCTCTCGTAAGTTAGCTATTCTTCAAATAATAGAAAATGGTTTCATTCTTCAAATCACGTCCAGGGTACTTAGAAAAATTTGAAATTGCAAGTATGTGCATTTAATATTTCCCTCCTAACTGTAATAACTTTGATTTTCTCCATGCCGATCTTAAAGCAGGGCAAAAAAAAAAGAAAAAAAAAAAGGGGCTACGGAAGAGGACTCCCAATGAGTCCATCTCGGGTTCTAAGTCCATTCAAACTCCATCAAAGACTCTAGATCTCCCATCTATGAATCCTCCTTACATCCTCAACGTATCGTCCAAATTTTTAGTCAATCGTCGGTGAAATCATAACCCATGGTTTCTATCTGCCAAGTAATTTTCGACGAGTTACCACTGATTCATGATTGGATCTGAGGTATTGATCAGCCATCCTCCTTCCTCCTCCTTTTTGGAACTATAGGAAGCTTTTGATGGCCAGATTGAGTTGTCGGCCGTCAGATTTCATAGGGGTTCAAATTTTTCTGTTTTTGTCCCTCTTCTTCCTCCTATCGAAACGGTTGTCATCACCGAGCACGATCTTGCTGTGGTCACCGAGGATCGGGGCCATCACTATCGATGTCAAGGTGTCGCCGCTCGTCTGGGGTCGCCGCCATGGGAGGTGGTCGGCCTCCAAATACCTCCTTCCCCTGTTTCAATAAAGAAGAAAGAAGACGTGAACAAAAAAAAAGAAAAAGGAAAAGAAAAAAAAGAGAGAGATTCTGTTTCTTTCCTTTCTCCTCTTTCTATTCTCTCTCCATTTTCTTTCTCTATCAGTTTATCTCTTTAGTTTCTCTCTTTTCATTGATTTCTCTCTCTAGATATCTTATGACTTGTGGAGGGTTCATGTACTTAAGCAAATCTAGATCTTGGTTGACCTTAGGAGGGGTTCTGGATTTCTAATAATAGAATCATTCATCATAATTTCCACCATCCCTGATCATCTATAATTTTTATATTTGATCTTGGTGCAATTATTCATATAAGGTGTCGAGTGGAACATCTCGACCTGGAGTTCATGGATCAAGGGGTTGATTGATTGCTGTACTTGAGTCAGAAATCGATAAAAATAAAAATTTTTGAACATTAATCATCAATTTATATAAAAATTATTTTGTGCATCTATGATTTTGATTTATGTGATTTTTGACAGTGCATGTTATATATTTATTTGTGAAGCATATATATGATTCTGTATGAAATTATGTATGACATATTACTGATATTGTTTTGGATGAATTTTGATAATCATGTGCATCAAGTTTTACAAAAAAATATAATTGTGAATTATAATATCTAACGAGCTTGTAATTGAGTTGTGTGACTGTATGTGGGGTTGCGGTGCTTTGGACTAGTCACTTTACTGCTGCCTACCCATAGGCTTGATACATGACTGTAGTAGTTTAGGATCGAGCACTCGTGGTCCTTTGGACTAGCCACTTTATTTTAGTGCTGCTTACCCATGGGCTTGAAACATGGTTATAGTAGTTCAGAGTTGAGCATTTATGGTCTTTTGGGCTAGCTACTTGTATTGTCTATCCATGGGTTTGAAACGTGGTTGTGGTAGTCTATAGGACTAGCTATTTTATTATTTTTTGCATAGATGATTGTGATAGTGCATAGGACTAGCCAATTTTATTGCCTTACCTATGGATTTAAAATGTGGCTATGGTAGTCTAGAGTCGAGCACTTTAATATGATCGAATCTGATGCATGTTGGTTTGAAATAATTATATGATGTGACTCATTACATAAAAAGATATTTGCTAAAGTATATATTTTATGAATCATGGTGTCGTTTGGCATGAGATTGATATAACTAATAATTATTATTATTTTTCATATATTATTATTATATTAGTATTGATGTGTGGAAGTTCTTACTGGACTATAAAGCTCACCCCCTCCTTTTCTTTTTTCTTTTTCAGAATTATAGGATACGTACACTTGGTTATGATTGGAGTCATGATTGAAATGATCGATTAGATAGAGCACCATCAGTGGTAGTTGGACATCGAGTTTTGTAAATTATACAAGATTGATATTTGTTAATATCGAGTTATTTATAGTTTGAGATCGATAGTGTTCATGGGATGTTGAGATTGTAAATGATTTATTAGACCTTGCATATTCTTTAGGGCTTGCCCTAAAAAGTATGTGGCTATCATGTATCCGATCCGGGTGCTGGGTTTGAGGCGTGACACTAACTTTGTTATTCTCCAAACAATAGAAAATGATTTCAATCTTCAAATTGCAAATGAACCATGCAAACAAAGAATGATAGAACTGAGAGGTTTAGGACTATGTATGCTAATTTAACCAACAAATCTATGAGTTTGTAGTTGTGCTTGATCATTGGATTAATCTACTTCAGATGAATGCTGGATCGATAAAGTAGTTATTTTGTACAATTTAAAGATTTTAATTATTCCATTTACGACTATTGGGGAAGATTCCTAATCACGTACGGACATGGCTAGAGTATGTCGGAGACCATCAAAGTGATGTTCCTGCAAAACAAGTCTCAACCAAAGTTGGCTTCGGTGAGGATCCTCCGATGGTCAAATCAGAAATCTGGCACAACAGAGGAGGAGGAGGAGGTGCAAAGGAGCACAGGTGTATTAAGCACATGCGGGAGCGTACTTGGGGATCTCTTTCTTATCTCCATTTATAGGGAGATTAATGATGATGAGCCGTACATATTATATTAGTTGGTAAATCATCTTTCACCTGATGTGCAGCCGGCAAAGGAGGCAATATGACATAGGCTTAGTAGGCACATGGGCGGCGACTAGAATGGCGGGTGATGTATCCTAACTTGGCATGTTTAGACAAAAATCATTATTAACCCTTGGGCCTGTTCGTGGGGTGGTTGTCTGCTATCCAGTGCTCGATCCCTTTTTGGATGCCGAAGTTGGGGGATCAACAGGAGTTTTCACTATTAAATGGGGGGCATCGGCTAAAGAGGAGAATCGGTTGATTGGCTCGAGTTCGTCCATTCGCTGGTTGGTAGGGATTGGGATTGGGATTGGCAGTGGAGATACGGACATCGGAAGGCTCCCCACATGGTCCTATTCGGAGGGTCAATATTATAGAGGCTAATCTCCTAGAAATGATTAATTGTAATAGTAAAAGACCCTTCGTCTAATTAGGAGTAAGGATTGGTCAAGATTTCTAGAGAATAGTTGCACCTTTTCTAGTTTAATACTCGATGCTCGGAAGTTACTCTGGAGGGAGATCGGTCACCCTGTGGTTCGATGAGGCATGGGAATATATCGCTGGATTAGGGGATCGGTGCTGCCGCTTTAGCCAAAGTCCTTTCAAGAGAGGATTGAGGTCAAAGGTGAAAAGATAAAAGATCATTATGACTATATCATGTCGCATAGAGCCGTGTGAGGTATTTAAATACCTCTGACAGCAGCTATAAATTGGCTCGGTGCGCGGTTAGCGTGAAAAAGGTGGCGATAAGACATAGTGTGCGATAGATGAATAGAGTGACACAACCGAACAATAGGACCTTTTGGGTCAATAGGAGGGATCGTTAGGCGTTCTTCTACTTGAATTTCGGGTAGAGACCAGGGAGGACATGATGGTGCCGAACTCCTATAAAGGGGATCAGTTCTGTTTAGCGATCGATGAAGGCGGATCCCGTTGCCGAACTCCTTCGAGGGGATCGGTTATGCCCCTTCCAGCAATATATGGTGTCATCCGTCTTCTTTTCTTATGGACGCTCCTCAAAGATACTTAGTCGGTAGTTCTTCTATACCAACTGCTAATGGAATCTTGAAACGCACCTTGCCAAGTAGGGTTGAGGGCTTTAACCATTTCTGTTAATCTGTAGTGGTTAACGTATTACCTCCGCTCAACACAACAACCATTATCCAAAAATTTATCAGAAAAATCTACCTCTTCTGAGTGATTGAATTGAGCAAGGTAAATACCATGAAAATATGAAATATGACACCGTGAGAAGAGTCTCTAATACAGTATCACCCTTTTTTTTCTATTTAAGCTATAGTTTAGCAATTGATTCAGTACCTTTCATTTTCCAGATGCACCAAATAGTTTAAGCCTGCTTGATATGATTACAATTTTTGGTTTTTTGTTAAAAACTAGAATACAAAAATCAAGACCAAAAAATGTTTTGTGGAACTGATCTTTTTTGCTTTTAGAAAACTCGTCTGGTTTTTGAAGGAAAATGAAAGTTATTAAAAGCAACTAAAAGCCAACAGGTCTTGTTTTACCCCCATTGCTTTCACCATAATTAATGTGACTATCATCACCACCAATAGTTGATGCCAAATGTGTATTTTCTAATTTTTTTTAAAAAAAAATTGTTTTCGGATTTTGAAAAATAAAATACTGACAATGATTCCAACAAGTTTTGATTTTGCGACCGGCAGGATCGGATGGTCAACCCAGTCAAGAAATTAACCCAGGAGTCCTTGTGGGATTTCCTTTATATCTGTCAGGAGTTTGAATGGCCAGGAACTAAAAGAAATTAACCCAGTCAAGCAGCTTGTAGGATATCTTATCAAAAAAAGAAAACAAAAAAAAGAAGCTTATAGGGTACTCAATAATTTTCATGTAGACATGCCTAATGTGCTAACCAAAATTTCACATGTTGCAATTTGTGCACTTCCCATTTGCATTAAAGGAGAATTAAAAATCATAATTTATGATATGTATTCCAAGATATAATGTCAATTCTTGAAAATCATTGCTCCAATGCTGGCTTATGTGGCAGAAAAAATCCTGCTTGTTTGGCTTCAGTGTTCAAATGAAATAGATTAGAAAAAGTATTTCACAGAAATATAGTTTCCATGTTTTATGAGAAAGAAAAATTTATATTTCAAAAATATCCTTTTAAACCATCAAAAAATCTATAATTGAAATAAATATTCTCTCCATCATAATGCCTAAAACGCTCTACTATAATCTATGGCCAAAAATATCTTTAACTATTTTTTTTTTTACTTGCAAACAATGGTAATATGTAGAATTGAATAAGATTTTTTCTTGTGTGAAGAATATAATAGATATTTTATACAGTTTTCTCAGAAAGTGAATGCTTGATCAAATATAAGCTACTTTGAAATAAGTTATTTTTTTATGATCAATGAAACATAGCAAAATTATTTTTCTAAATATTATTTTTCACAAATCAGCTTTACATAATAATATTCCAAGAAAGATTCATCTCACGAACCAAACAAATCCCTAAGTTTTGTAGGATTTTAACGTGTTTGAAAATTAGACTGAGAAAATATTTTTGATATGAAATAATAACAATAAAAATATTGCATAGTATTGTACTTGTACAGTAAAATATAATATAATATAATATTACATATTATTATATATTAAAATATGATTATATCATATAATATTATTTTTTATCAAACACCATTATATCATATAAAATATTTTTAAAGTCTAGAAAGTACTTTCTAGCTTCTCAAAAGCTTTGCCAAAAGGACTAAAAGTATAAGAGCATCCGACTGTGCATTCTACTTTCTATAAAGTCTACTCTTTTGGACCTTGCTATTGAAAAATAAAAAAAGAAGTTAAAAACCCAATATATTTTTCTCCATAAATACAATTATCATAGGCCATTAAAAATAATAGAAATGGCTTATGACATCATGACATGTACAATACTAGTGTCAATATAAAAAAAAAGTATGATGAATGATTTTTATCCTAGAGTAGGTTAAGGAGAAAAATACATAGCGACCAAATATAGCAATATCATGTGTGATGCATTATATTTCAATCTTCAAATTGAAGGGACGCTTGATATAAATGTTTAATATAGTGGATACTTTTTTATATTTAAACATGCTCTTTATATATTTGCTATGTCAGGGTTATTTTTGGCCGACCATACAACAGGATATGGTAGACCTAGTATGAAGATGTAATCAATGTCAGAGAAATGCCAATATCCAATGTCGGCTTTCAAACCTACTAGGGCCAATCACGACATCCTGACCTTTCGTCCAGTGGAGGATGGACATCTTTGGACCTTTCCTAGTCGCAACAGCACAAAAAAGTTCTTACTAGTTGTGATCGACTACTTTATTAAATGGATGGAAGTGGAGGCCTACTATGTATCACAAAAGCACATAAAAGTCGATCATCTGCTAGTTCGGACTATGCATGCCATTATCATGGATAATGGGTGTTAGTTTGATAATACAAAGTTTGTAAGATTTTGCAAAGACTTTAGGATCGCACACCATATGACCTTGATGGCACATCCTCAAAGTAATGGCAAGAATAAGGTGACCAATTGACTTTATTACAAGGTCTAAAGGCGAGATTGGATTGAGCTAAGGGGCTATGGGTCGAAGAGCTTTATAGTGTACTCTGAGCCTATTGAATGACACAATAGATCCTGTTGGAGAAATATCCTTTAACTTGGCATTTAGAACTAAAGCCGTGATACTACTTAAGGTGGGCCTACCCTCACTCCGAGTGGAGAAGTTTAGTGAGGAAAGCAACTCCGATGACTTAAGAGCAAATTTAGACCTGCTGGAGGAGATGCGTGAGTGATCTTGACTACAGATGGCAAGCTACTATAGAAAGAGGCCCGATATTGTAACTCAAGAGCCAAAAAAAAACCTTCCGAGTAGGAGACCTCATCCTATGAAGAGCCGAAGTGTCTTGTCGAACAAATAGGAAAAACTCTCGTCAAACTGGGAAAGCCTATATCATGTCGATAAAGTGGTGCATCCTGGAGCATACCGACTCTATTGACTAGATGAAACTCCAATTCTTCAAACCTAGAATTTCGAGAATTTACAAATTTATTATTCTTGATGTAACTTTTATCGAATGGCAACAAAAATTTTTGTTTCACAGATCACAATGCCTTCCCAATGTCCCCAACTATAATGGCCAACTAGCACTCCTCATCCTCATACGAGTCGAACGATGGCTCCGATGACAATTGCCAATTAGTGCTCCTCTTCTCGTATGAGTTGAGTGGAGGCCCGATGACAATGGCCAAATGGTGCTCCTCATCCTCATATGAGTCAAGTAGATGCTCTGAAGATAATGGCTAAATGATGCTCCTTATCTTCATATGAATTGAGTGGAGGTCCCGATGATAATGGCCAATTGGTGCTCCTCGTCTTTGTATGAGTCGAGTGGAGGCCCCAACAAGATCAATCAAATGGCGCTCCTCATCTTCATACAAGTTGAGTGGAAGTTCAACAATGGCCAACCGATGCTCCTCATCCTCATATGAGTCGAGTGGAGGCCTCGACGATAACAGTCAAATGGCACTCCTCGTTCTCGAACGAGTTGAGTAGAGGCCCAACAACAATGGTCAATTGATGCTCCTCATCCTCGTATGAGTCGAGCAGAGAGCTCGATGACAATGGTCAAATGGCACTCCTCATCTTCATATTAGTTGAGCAGAGATCCAACAATAATGGCCAACTAGCACTCTTCATCCTCGTACAAGTTGAGTGGAGGCCGCGACGATAATGGCCAACTTATACTTCTCATCCTTATATGAGTCGAGTGGAGGCTCTGACGATAATGGCCAACTGACGCTCCTTATCCTCATACTAGTCGAGCAGAGGCCTCGACGATAGTGGTCGAATAGCACTCTTTATCCTCATACAAGTTGAGCGGAGGCCCAACGATATTAGCCAATTGATGCTCCTCATCTTCATAAGAGTTGGGCGGAGACCCTGATGACACCAGCCAAATAGCATTTTTTGTCCTCATATGAGTCGAGTGAAAGCCCCGACAACAATGGCCATTTGATGCTTCTCGTTCTCGCACAAGTCAAGCAGAGGCCCTGACAGCATCGGCCAAATGGCACTCCTCATCCACATACAAGGTGAGGGTCAAAAATCATGACAGTCCTCATCCTCAACCAGCTGCACCCTATCCTTAGACAAGAGCACTCAAAAATCAAAGATGAGGATGACTGACCACAAAATTCTGACTTTCATGACTTAAGATTTTGCAACCGAAAAAAGAGAGAGAGAAAATACAACAACAATAGACATGACATTGAGGAAAAGTGAAACTTGCACTAAAAGGTGGATTTACAAAAGGTAGGTCGGCCTCTTCGAAAGTCACCTCAGTCGAAATCAATGAATACAAAACCAGCCTGACCTCAAAATCAGTTTGGCCATAGCTGAGCTTGATTACAAAATAAAAAGAAGTGTCCTAGGCACTGGCAAGAACTCTTGGTTCCATAACTGGGGCTTCAGGCTCTGGCAAAATAATCGTGGATGGAGGCTGGGGGCAACAGCACCCTCGACAGACACATCCTCGATGCATCCCAACCTAGCTTCTTCCTTGGCTTGTATCTCCTCCTTCGAAATGGCTTTAGCTCCAACTCCCCCATCCTCCTCGTCGGCATCTAACAGGTCGAGATCAATATTGGGGAAGAGGCTTTGGACCTTTGCCATATAGTCGGGTGAGGCCCTGCAAGTAGGAGTTGGAGGTGAACTCTAGCTTGATCGTCTTAAACTCCTTCAAGAATCAAAATGCCTTGACCCCATGGCCTTCTCGGATTTCAGTTTCTTCTCTTATTGGCTTGTCATAGTATGAAGACCCTCCTCCAGATGAACCTCGGCCTGGCTTCGAACTTTGGAGACCTTAGCATTTTTAGTGATTTTACTTTGGCCTTCAGGATCGGACTTCCTTCTCAGTCGTAGCCTTCATGACCAAAGCCTTGTTTCCTTCTTGGAGGCCCAAGCAACTTGGGCCTTGGCCTGAGTAGCTTGGATCTTGGTATCATCAAAAGCTTATCGAGCCTCCTTAAAATGCCTATAAAGTGGTCCACATGATGGACGAGCTGAAGAAAAGGGAAGGTCAAAAAAAAAAGAAGGGGAGAGAAAAGAGAAGGAGAGGAGGACCTTAAGTCTATCCAAAGAAGAGAATCATAAGAATCCTCGATGCCATATCTTGGATCCTCCGCATTAAGGACATCGATATCGACCGGCATAATCATGATCCGAAGTAGATCACAGGCAATGCTATCATTTGCAAAGCCCGATCTTTCATCCTAAATCCCTTGCTCAAGCTGAGCTTGGGGCCTTTGAGAAGCCGCAACAGGAAAGTTGGTTGGCCGTGGGGAGATGTGTACCAAAATCGAGGGGTTGACGAATCTCGAAGCAATGAAGATGTAGAAGAGGGAGGAATTGGTTCCCTCGAAGCCGTCGACTTGAGAGGCAGGATGAGTTGGGCCCTGGAAGAAGCCTCCTTCATTGGGGTTGAACCATGGGCTGGCATTTGAGAAGCCCCAATGGCAGGCTAGGTGAGGACAGCCTTAGCTCGCCCCCGTTTAGGTGTAGGAGCCCCAACCGAGGACTTCTTCCTCTTGGTAGTGTGATGCAGGCTTCAATGTCCTCAGGCTTCATATTCAAAAAATATGAGTCAGTTGGAGAAAATTGAAGTGAAACATTAATAAAGTTGACTTACTGTGAGGATTGGCTAGGCTCAACCCAACTTTATACAACATCTCTTCAGAAAGGAGTTTAGAAAGAGGAAGAGCCACGCGGTGGAAAATGAGCTTCAAGGCCTCCTCGGTGTTAGAGAGCACTAGAGCCTTATTTGATGGCCTCCAAGGTCAACCCCATGACGTGTCAAAGTCTTAGGATTGCTCGATCAAAACAAACAAATAATGCTCCTTCCAATTATGAACCGAGGAAGAAGTACCTCGAAAGAGGTATCACCCATCTAAGGTGAAACATACCACCATCCGACCTCTTTGAGGTGTTCCTTAAATGAGAAACATGTTCGAAAGAGGTGGATGGTCGGTTCCACCCCAAGAATAAGGCAATGAGTGATGAAGGCTATTATTAGGTGTCACAAGTTTGAAAAGATGCAACAAGGGGCCATTTAGAAGGCCCTAAGGAGCTCTACAACAAAAAAATAAAGAGGTAGTCAGAGGCCAGCCTTCAGGGACTCTTCATAGAGCCCGATCTGATCTCGAGAAGATAGGGCTATCCAATTCTCAGACCGATGAGCTTCAGTTTAAATTCTATAGGAATTTGGTATTTAAGATGTAGGATCTTCAGATCCTTCTGGGTGAGGATAGAGGCCACTTGAAAAGGATTGAAGTTGGGCACCTCCTCGACCTCAAAGCCCTCTAAGGAATAGCCAACATTGGATATAGGGTCTTTGTCAATCGGGTCACCATCGAAGGTTCAGCTAACAGGGGATGAGCTTGAAACACTCATCCTTAGAAAAATTTAAGAAGAAATGAGGGGAACAAAGAAAAACCAACCTAAGAAAGATGATCGAGCGACCCAAGGATTGGATTTGGAGTTTGGATCTCGATCACAGGTGAAGATGACCGCAGTTGCGATGGTGATCACTGGAGGATTATCAAAAATTGCCTAAGAATTTTGCCCCTCTCTGAAAATAGTAAAATAGTAAAAGTGAAACTGTTCTGGGACAAACAATGCCTATTTATAAGAGCTCGGATGGCTCTAATCCGATGATGATTCATCTAGCCACCATCTATGTTTGCCAAATGATAGTGTCCGATTAGCTATGATGGGGCTCATCTTGGTCTGACAATTTAACAGGTCAGATGGGTAGGTTCAAATCATGAACAGCACCAATTTTTGACATGCGTTAATGACTCGAAGAGCACCTCGAGTACAGCAGCTCATTGGTTTGAGCTCGACCTCGGGCTCATACTCTCTTCGACCAATCTTAGCCCAGCTTGGGCTCAAGAGTGTGGGGCATTTATTATGGATTACCACCTCGGCCTGGGTTGACTATGTCCTTGGCCTTTACCAAGGACTCAGGCAACTTAGTCCTTGGCATGTACAGACATGGCAAGAGGTTAGTCTTGGCCCACCTGAAGGAGTCTGGTGTGGAAATTCAAACTGGCTTGCTTGCTTCAAGGCTATTACCTTACATGGTGGGGTTGACTTTGAAGAGAGAGAATGCTAGGAGGAGCTGAGGAGAGGGTGATGGGGAGGATGGTGGTGGAGGTCGAGCCAACAATGATGTTAAGGTGGTGGGATTGACTTCAAAGAGAGAGGAGGCTGAGAGATGAAGCTAGGGAGAGGATGGTGGGGAGGACAGTGGTGGAGGTCGAGCCAACGGTGTTGTTAAGATGGTGGGGTTGTTTCTGAGGAGGGAGGAGGTCGATAAGATAATGAGAAGATGATAGAGGACTATAAGAAGAGGAGAGGAGAGGGGACTAGCTACGATTAGGTTTAGGATTTCTAATTTTTTTTGCCTTTGTTTCCTTTTCTTGAATTAAAGGTGGGGTTCTCATTAACCATGGTTAGCTAGTCCAATGGCAATATTTGCTGGATTCTTTTAATCTGAATGGATGATGTAGTGATTTTTTTATTACATGATCCAAAATATTGATCAATAGTTTCTCATCGGTGTCTATAATTTCTAAGTTATATCAGTTGTCCTTCTGTTCCCAGCAACACCCCTCACCATACCTCCACCCCATCATCCCCATCCCCCCTCCCCTCTTTTTTTATCCAATCACAATCACTATGTCAGAGATAGATCTTAGCCCTTCATTCTAAGGCCTAGACTGATCATTTCAGCCACGATCTTATGAGATTGGGATCGTTAAAGCATCAGAAAGTCATAATAACTAATAGAATATCATATAAAGATATAGAAAGTCATATATATTATTCAAGATGTTATATATATTTATAGAAGTTATATATATTATTCAGAATATTATATGTATTGATAGAAAATCAGATAAGACATTAGAAAGCTATATATATTATTCAGAATGTCATATATATTTACAAAAGTCATATATATTATTCAGGATGTCATATATATTTATAGAAAATTATATAAGACATCATAAAGTTATATATATTGTTCAAAATATCATTTATGTGGCGGTTTTATCGTTCATGACTATCTTGGTAGACCTCTATACGCCGAAGCTCAGATTTTTTCCTCATCCTTAGTTCCTCTTACTGAACTTTGGATGGCTTTGGAAGCAATAAAGGTGGCCTAGAGCATGTTTACTAGACCATGCATAATTCTTGAGGGGGATTCTTTAACAGTCATTCAATGGCTTGATCCATGCTTCAACTCTTTGTTTGACTGTCCATTGGTATGCGAGATCCTTCGTTTATTTGCTGACTTCCTTGTTTTCTAGATCCGACACACCTTTAGAGAGGGCAACTTTGCTGCTGATTGGTTAGCCAACACTGATGATACTTTTTTCTTTTGGGTCAAACGTCATTCCTCTAGACTTGGCATCAATCCTTGCGGCCAATGCTCGTGGCCTATTGCATCCTCAGCCTCCATAACTCTGTTCCTTACCTTTCTAGTTTGCTTCTTTCATGTTTTTCCTGCTATTTTGTTCCTCACTTCATTCTAATCACCACAAAAAAAGATACAAGAAGTCATATATATGGTTCAAGATGTCATATATATTCATAAGAAGTCATATGAAGTATCAGAAAGTAATAATATTATTCTTTATTCTACGGAGGGAAAGATATTTTTATCAAAAAATATTTAAAAAAAATACATAATATTAAATATCTACCTCATTATTAATTATGCTACGTGGACTATTTGGCTATCATGATATACTTAATGGGTGCACAAAGAATTTCTCTTCTTTTAATCGAAAGGGAAGATGCGGTGATTTTTTATTAGATGGACCATGTTGGGAAAATTTCGTACAAGCTGATGATATGAAGAAGTCCAAGACTCAAGATATTTAAGTCTGGTAAGCCTACCTGTTGAGTGCTCGTCGATGCCTAATCAACCGTAACCATTGTTGCTTTGTCACCAATTGATCCTCGGCATCCATCCTATTGTCCTTTCACATCCTGAGCAAATAAAGGCCTATCGACTGTGACTCGTTAACTCTCACTCACAGCCACCGATATCTCCTCATTGTTTGACTTTTGTAGGCCAGGATAATGAGTTGACAATACATCCGAATGGTTAGTCCAGTCTAATCAGAAGGCAGTCATCAGTCGATCACACCCGACCGACCAACTTTATGGAGATCCAGCTTTGGACTTCTCCATCCAACGATGGCACAGAGCGTCCGACTCCTGATAGTTACCAATCAATCTTCGGTTCATTGACGTCAGTCGGCATACCAATTTAAAATTCAATGCCAGCCACATGACAGCCGTCGTAAAATTGATAAGGCAACCACAATCATCATATTCTAAGAATCTCGAATGATAGTTCTGTCACTATACGTGAATTATGCTCCAGTCGGATGAGATCGTGCCAACCAACCTATCAACTAAAGCAACCACCTCCGTCTATAAAAGGAGGCCTAAAGGAGATCCTAAAATAGGTACATCATTATTCTGCCTCTCACACTCCTCCATTTGTGAAACGAGAGTTCTGACTTGAGCTTCAAAGGATCCCTGCCGGAGCAACCTCCAACTGAAACTTTTTTATAGGTCACATCCCAAAGACCCCACTTTGCCATCGATTTCAACATCCCAACACCTTATGAAATCTTACACCAATAGATTGGTACTAGAGGAAAGGGCTTGAACCCATTCAAAGGACATTAATCAAAAGCAACGACAACCATGCCACCTAAGAGAGTTTCATCTCGTCATACTAGCACCACCACCTCTCGTCCGATGGAGAGCCAGACTAATAATCGGGTAAACCATCAGTGGAAGAAACTCCCCCACATTCTCAATCGATGTTGGTTACGATGGATCAATTCAACCTACTCTTCCAACAGGTCTAGAATCTGATGACCACTATCCAGGCAATCCAGGCCATCTCAGTACCTCCACCAACGGCATCGCAGCTTGATCAGGTTGTCCCTGCACCTCCCTCGATAACACCATCATTGAATCCAGCTTCACAGCCACCACTATCAGGACAACTGCGGGCCCTTCCCCAAAGTTCAGAGAGGAGACAAATCCACCAGAGCCACCCCAAAACTCCAGAACTAAGAAGATGATGATCTTCGAGTCCCCAATCAGGGCATGATTCAACCCCTGATCGATGATCCCCCAGCACTCCGAGGACTATATCGTCTGAGACACCGCGCTCGAGTGATGGCTTCAAAAAATTGATCAGCGGATCGATGCAATCCACAATACTCCCTCTATACCTTCCAACGGGTTCAATAATGACCCACCTTTTGATGCGAGGATCATGTAGGAGCCACTTTCTCGGTACTTTAAGGCTCCGCAGTTAGAAAGTTATGACGGGATTATCAATCCCGTCGACCATCTTAAGACCTTCAAGGTGGCGATGCTCCTCCATGGAGCCACTGATGCCATCTTTTGTCGAGCCTTCCCCTCAACTCTAAAGGGGGTGGCCTGATATTGGTATTTCAATTTGAAGCTAATCTTGATCCATTCCCTCGAGCAGCTGAGACAATCTTTCATCGATCTTTTTATCAGTAGCTGATGCTAGCAGAAGTGATCCGACTACCTCTACATTGTGAAACAGAAGGAGGACGAGTCAATCCGAGCTTTTGTCAACCGTTTCAATGCGGCCACCCTAGAAGTTAGTGATCTGGACCAATCAAACGTGATGTTCGCGATGTTGAGTAGACTCTTGAAAAATGACCTTAAGAGGTCATTAGTGAAAACCTATCCTCGAAATTATCCTGATATGCTGGTTCGGATGGAGAACTACACCCATATGGAGGAAGTCTTCATGAAGACGAACCCCTGCTAGTTCCATCATGGGGGAAAGCAAAATAAGGAGTGTTTCCTGGGCAGGAGGAGAGAATTTGATCGCGCTCCAGGTCCCCATCTTGAAAGCTGAAAAAAGAGACCCCTCCTCGAAAGCACCGACCCCGAAGCCCTTAAGAAGAGATCGGTATGTCTCACCATCGAGAAGGTATAATAATTATACTCCATTGAATACTCTAAGGATTCAGGTGTTGATAGAAATATGAGAACTGCTCCCAAAGGCAAAAAAGCTACAGACACTTTCTAGTTGGAGAAATCCAAAAAAGTACTATTTATACCATCAAAATCATGGTCATAATACAGAGGAGTGTATTCAACTCCAAGATGAGATTGAAGATTTCATCAGGCATGGTTGTCTCAATTGTTTCATCCGATGAAGGAGGGAGCAGCTGGAAGAATGGTAGAGATTTCCTCAGCTAGCAGAGCACCCACAACAGGCAGGACCGCAGGAGAACCAACCCTCAGTCGGTGTAATAAACAACATCATTGGGGGGCATCACGATGGAGGCCCTGACAGAGATGAAGAAGCAGTGAAAAAGTGGAGAATTGAAAAACTAATAACTTTCACTAAAGAAGATATCAAAGAAATTTAGTTCTTATATAACGATGCGGTAGTTGTAAATTTAAATATCACAAACTATGATGTATGCCGTGTCTTAATTGATAATAGAAGCTCTACCGACATCTTATTTTATGATACCTTTCAAAGATGAAAATATCTATTGATCGGCTAGAGAGGATGGATTCCACACTTATTGGATTTATTAGGGACACCATCCCTATTCTTCATCTCGTCTCAGTCCCGCCAATGAAAAGAGGAGTCATCATGCTACCTGTGAAAGCTGGCCAATTTTTCATCTAGTCCACTACCCAAGTTGACTTCCTGGTCATTCGAGCACCCTTGGTTTACAACACCATCCTCGACCGACCAGGCCTGAATGTACTTTGAGCTGTTGTCTCCACATACTATCTGAAGATGAAGTTTTCAATGGTGCACGGAGTCGGAGAAGTCCGTGGAAATCAAGACTTGGTGTGTCATTGCTAAAACATTGTCCTCCAAAAAGCTCGACCTACCGAATCATACTCGGTTGAAGGACTCGACACCTATGATGAGCTCATCGAGGAATGTAGAAAACTGATTGAGGATCTCATCTCAATCTCCTTGGCGGATGGAAATCAGGAGCATACGGTCTAGATCGGGTCAAATTTGGATCAGGTAATAAAAGACCAGCTAATCTCCTTTTTGTAGGAAAATACGGACGTCTTCACCTGGACACCAGTAGACATATCAAGAATCGATCCCTTGGTGATCGTGCATCGACTAAATGTAAGCTCGAACCACCATCCCTTCAAGCAAAAAAAAAAGAGTTTCACACTTGAACGGCAAAAGATGATAGCTGAGGAGGTGGACAAGCTGCTCCGGATGGGCTTCATTAAGGAGATGACTTATCTAGAGTGGATAGCAAATATGGTCATGGTGAAGAAGATGAATGAAAAATGATGAATCTACATTGACTTCACCGATCTAAATAAGGCCTACCCAAAAGACAGCTGCTTCTTGCTAAGAATTGATCAGCTAGTTGATGCCACCTCAGGCCATGAACTCCTATCCTTCATGGATGTCTTCTCCGATTATAATCAAATCCAGATGACGCCTGAAGATGAGAAAAAAATATCTTTGATCACTGATCGAGATCTCTTCTTTTATAGGATCATACCCTTTAGTCTAAAAAATACAGATGCAACTTATCAGCACTTTATAAATAAAGTCTTCAAGGATTAAATTGGACAAAATATGGAGGTACATGTGGACGACATGCTCGTCAAAAGCAAGTCCATAAGAACCCATATCTACGACCTCGAAGAAGCCTTCGCTACCCTATGAAGTATAAGATGAAGCTGAATCCAGACAAGTGTGCTTTTCGAGTGACTTCTGAAAAATTTTTAGGCTTTATGGTATCTAGCCGAGGAATACAGGCCAATCCAGAGAAGATTAGGGCTTTGCAGGAAATGGCTTTCCCAAGAATGATCAAGGAGGTACAATGCTTCACGAGAAGGGTTGCTGCTTTGAACCAATTTGTCTCAAGATCGGCTGAAAGGTGCCTGTCTTTTTCTCAAGTTTTGAAATAACCAAAGAACTTTCAATGGATCAAGGAATGTCAGAAAACTTTTGCAGATCTTAAAGACTACCTTGGCTCTACCTCGCTGCTCAGTAAGCCTGATCTTGATGAAGAATTATTTTTATACTTTACAGTCTTGCCTGTTGCAATAAGTGCAGTGCTGGTGCAAGAGCGGAGTAAAATCCAAAAGGTGATCTACTATAATAGCCAAATCCTAAGGGATGCAGAGATTCGATACTCGAAGTTGGAGAAATTGGCTTATGCTCTCCTTATTGCAGCTCGAAAGCTCTGACCTTACTTTCAAGTCACACCATCGTTCTCCTGACGGACTAACCTATAAAGAGCATTCTCCATTGGCTAGACATGTCTGGATGGATTGCGGAATGGACGATCAAGCTTTCTAGTTTGACATTCAGTACTAGTCTCGACCATTCATTAAAGCTTAGATTTTGACTGACTTCATGGCTGAATGTACCATTCCAGATGAGTTAGCTGAACAGAAAGAGCATAGCCACATCTCGACCGACGAGGGCTCTTCAGAAGCTAATACTGACTCTTGGGTAATGTACATAGATGGCTCATCCAACTCCATAGGATCCAAGATAGAACTGATCCTCTTGGATCCAGAAGGGACAGTAGCTGAGCATGCCTTACGCTTCAAGTTTTCAGTGATAAATAATAAAGCCAAATATGAAGCCTTAGCTGTAGGACTCTGGATAGCCATGGAACTGGGTATATGAAACTTGAGGGCTTGCAGTGACTCCTAGCTGGTCGTCGGACATATTCAGGGTAATTATGAGGCTAAGAAGAGAACATGGTGAAATATCTCTAGAAGATCAGGGACTTGGCATTTATGTTGATAAATTTGAAATCCAATAAATATCCAGATCGATGAACTCTAGGGTTGACTTATTGTCTAAGCTGGCGATGTCGCACCACCGAGTTGCCCAAGAAAGCTTTTTTCGAAGTAATAGGCCGACCAAGCATTGAAGAGCCGACGACCGTAATGCAAACAGATGAGGAACCTTCTTGGATTGATCCACTGGTTAGCTATCTCAAAGATGGGATGCTATCCATAGATCGAAAGATAGCTCAGAAGATAAAATATCAGTCGCCAAGATATCTTCTTTATGAAGAGAAGCTGTACAAGAGATCTTATCCCTTGCCTCTTCTCAAATGTCTACGACCATCCAAAGCCGACTACGTACTTAGAGAGATGCATGAAGATATTTGCGGAAGTCATATCAGAAAGAGAGCGCTGGCTTATAAGCTCCTTCAGTAGGGCTACTATTTGCTGACTATGTAAAAGGACTCCAAGAACTATGTTATGTAGTGTGATAAGTGTCAAAAGAACTCTAATATACAACGACTATCCGTAATACCGATCATCCCCATTTGCATCCCTTAGCCTTTTGTACAATTGGGGATAGACATCCTCGATCCCTTTCTATTAGTCTTGGATCAATATCAGTTCCTGCTCATCACTGTGGACTACTTTACTAAATAGATGGAGGCCAAACCACTATCTCGCATCATGAAGTGAGGGAGATAAATTTTATCTGAAAATTAATCATATGTCGGTTCGATTTATCTCGAGTACTGATCACTGACAATGGATGTCAATTCACCAGAGCTAAGTTCGAAGAATTTTGTGAAGAGCATGGGATTTCACATCATCTCATCTCCGTGGCTCACCCTCAAGCAAATGGAAAAATTAAGGTAACGAATTGAACTATTTTGTAGGGTCTAAAGACAAGATTAAACAGAGTCAAAGGATCTTGAGCCGACGAACTCCACCATGTGCTTTAGGCATACCAGACAACGCTAAGAGTTCCAACAGGTGAAACCTCTTTCAGTTTGGCCTTTGGGATAGAAGCTGTGATCCCTGTTGAGATCGAAACCCCGTTGGCACGTGTTGAGAACTATGACGAGCGAACCAACTCAAAGAGGTTGCACACTGATTTAAACCGACTTAAAAAAGTTTAAAAAAAAATGCAAGCCCGAATGGCAGCTTATCGACATAAGGTTGTCCGATAGTATAATTCCAAAGTTTGGAACAAGGTCTTGAAGGTTAACGATCTAGTCCTACGTAGAGCAGAAGTTTGTCAACCTGGGGAACATGGTAATTTAGCTCCAAACTGGGAGTGTCCATATCAGGTAGATGAGTCATCTGGCCAGGAACCTTCCGGCTGAAGCAACTAGATGGAGCCCTACTCTCCTAACCATGGAATTCAAAAAATCTCTGAGTGTATTATCAGTATGTAGCAAACAGCATTAATAAGACCCTTACTCTTCAAAAAAATAGTTTCTTATCTGCTCGTCGGCCCACGATCCTAGCCGACTGAAGGAGCTTTGATCGACTTTAAGTTAAAATAAGATGACATTTGATGGCCCAACTAAAGGAGCTTTTGATCGATTTTAAATTAAAACGAGACGGCCTTTGATCGGCCCGATTGAAAGAGTCTTTGATTGATTTTAAGTCAAAATGAGATGACCTTTGATTGGTCCAACTAAAGTAGTCTTTGATCAACTTTAAATTAAAACGAGATGGTCTTTGGTCGGCCTGACTAAAAAAGCTTTTAATCGCTTTAAATTAAAACAAGATGGCCTTTGATTAGTCGGACTGAAGGAGCCTTTGATCGATTTTAAATTAAAACAAGATGACCTTTCATCGATCCAACTGAAGGAGCCTTTGACTAGCTTTAAATTAAAAAAGACGGTCTTTGATCGGCCCAATTGAAGGAGCCTTTGACCGACTTTAAATTAAAATAAGATAGTCTTTGATCGGTCCAATTGAAGGAGCCTTTGATCAGCTTTAAATTAAAATAAGATGCCTTTGATTGGCTCGACTGAAGGAGGCTTTGATCAATTTTAAATTAAAAAAGATAGTCTTAGATCGCTGACTAAAAGTTTTTTGATCAGCTTAAAAATTCATAGCCTTTGATCAACCTGATGAGAAATAATCAACCAATAATGACATATGCAGATGACACACAAGGAGAAATAACTTAGACTTTATTAAAAATATTTATAAAAAATGATGCCTCAAGCACTATCCAAAAAAAAAAAAAAAACGGATGAAGAGTTTACTCCTCATCGAGGAGAAGGCCCCCACCTACTCATTGTTGTTGCCAGAGAGGAGGTAGCTAAGGTCTAGCTGCGGCATCATCTGTCACAAGCGGGCCTTACAGTCTTTGAACCCGAAGATAAAGTCGATGGCGATGACGTCGGTGATCTCTTCTTTGAACACCGCCAAGGCCTTGAACTCCTCAATGCAGTGCTTGCAGACCACGTAGGGGATCCGCTCAGTGGAGAAAGAGGTGCTCTCACCCTTGACAGGCGGTGGTGGCTTCCTTTAGGCCCCGCAAATGGAGCAAAAGCTCAACTCGATTGGGAGGCAGACTACCTCGGCTCCCCTCTCTTCGCCTTTTTGGATGAGAGGGTCTTCTTAGAGGCGGCCCTCCTCTCTTGATCGAGTCCTTAATAGATTTTTGGAGGTCATCATGGTGATGAAGGAGAGAGAGTTTTTCGTAGATGCTACAGGAAGAAAGGTGGAAAGTGAAGTTCTCACCAGCAATCAGTCCCACTTTATAGGTGCGAGCGCCTCCACTATTCGCCAATCACTAGCTTTGACGGTGCAGCTATTCCCATGCATAAATGGCATGTCTTCCTAACCTCAAAAATCAACTTAGGTGATGTTTCGCAGACCGTTATATTGCCACATGGTGTATCCCCACGGGCTCCAAGCGGTTTCTCAAAATTTACTTTGTTGGAGGAGGCAGCGACCATTATTCCTAGAACTAGTGCCCAATCACATCATGCCCATCTTAAATGCATCTGAATTTATGAAGCTCATAATTAATGCAGGAAGTAGTTGACATGACAAGCATCAAGGGTTCCTCATCTGAAATTCAATATGAAGTAGTCTAGTGATGATGCCAAATAGCACCGTAGAGCAAGAGAAAAGATAACATAAAAAAATTTTATTGCATTTGCAAAATCATTACAAGAATGTCGTCACCCATAATGGATGACTAAGAAAATTGTCACATAAGATCACAACCAGTCCTGACCTCCAAAGCTTCATCAGGAACCGTCTTGCGGATCTCTATGTTATTAGGACCGAGCTTGTGGATCTCCATCTTGAGACCTACATCGGGGGGGGTGGAAGACTCAATATTGCCTTCGGACGAGAAGCTGGAAAGATCTAGACCTGAGAACACCACTCTGATCAGATTCCTACAAATCCAAAAGCCAGCCATGTAATCCATGTCGAACATATGTCAAACCATATGACCGTTGGCCAACTTTCTCTCGATCGGACTCTGGATCTTATGACGTTGGTCGATTTTCTTTGATCTATATTCGGCAACCGCATTCCCCGAATGCTCAAGTCTAAAAATTTTCTCTCGGACGATATGAAAATCCTTTTGGAGTCACACCACATGATCGACTTTAACCGATCGATTTCTGTCAAAGCCTCATCGAGTGCCTTCTTGATCTTCGACAGCTCCTTTCGGGCAACAGCTTTCTTATTCAATTTCTTGACCCTCTTCTCTAGATCACTTATACGGGATCTAATCCTTACTGCAGAAGCCACGGTAAGGGCTCGACGACAGAAATTGAAGGAACATAACCATCGAAGACATGCTGACATGACTAAACAAATAAAAGAGTAAAAGCATAAATTTAAAAAGGGAAAAAAATCGTTCCACTAATAATGACTTTTCTACAAAGGGAAGGAAAAGAAAAAGTACAAAGCGTCTCATTTGCTGACCTCGTCTTGAAGACTGGGGGAGCTTGGTGCGGCCTCCAATGGGCCTGAGGGCACTTCAGTCAGAGGAGTTATCCTTGGGCCTGATATGTCGATGGTAGGAGTCCCTTCAGCTTCCTCTTCCCCTCATCCTCATCCTCATACCCTGCATTGAAAGATTCCTAATTGAACGCAACCATAGCATCATGAAATTCCTTTAATGCCTTAAAGCAATCAACTGCCAAAGCCTTCTCCCACTCAAAGTCCTCTGAAATCTTGAAAGCTTCCACGATCGACCGACTGGCCTCAGTAATCCTTCCCTCATCCTCTTGCTTGGCCTCGATGATCGGATCCTCGGCTTTATTCTCAACCTCTACACTCTTGGTAGCGGCCTCCTATAGCTCCTCCTCCCTCAAAGCAAGATCAGCATTAGTTTTATTTAGCACCTCCTTCAGGTGCTCCACCTCCCCCTAGCCTTTTGGTCTACGCACGCACCTCCACTGCGGCAAACTCGGCCTATCGATGCAGATCCTTTATCATCTCCACTTTGTGTGCGTGGCTCAACAAGACAACCAAGAAATGAAGCATCTACATAAGAGCCATATTAGAAAGAGAGATGAAGAGAAGGAAAGGAGCAAAAGAATAAGAAAAAGAGTGAGAAAAGTACCTGGTGCATGGTAGTAGTAGAGTATCATTGTAAATCATCGAAGTCCATGCCACCAATTTTCCTTAGCTCCAGTAGGAGCATTGTCCTCTCAATCAGCTCTTTGACAACCTTTCAGTCGTCAAAAGTCGCATCCTCAGAGATGGAGGGAAGACGAGCATCTGGATCGACTTGATGTCTGGGGGAGGCAATCTGCTTGGGCCTACGGCCACGGATGATTGAACTTTAACTCGCAAGGGGATATGAGAGAGATCGACGCAGGAGGTATAGGTGATGGAGATATTTGCGTCTGAGTGGTGAAGATGGAGGCCGTGAAAATGGGGGTAGCGGCCGATGAAGATGGATCTGGAGAGGCAATAGTCGCCAGCACGATAGCGGCCATCTCGTCCACAGCCTCTCGTCGGTGGATCGTTGGTTTCTTGGGAGCGCCCTTTGATCCCAGAGCTTTCCTCTTCTTCGAAAGATTCATCTTCAACTTAGTTAGGTCCTCAGGCCTCATCTCTGCAATCACCAAAAGATGGTCAAAAATATAAAGAAAAGAAACGAGAAAAGAAGACGACCACACTACTAGCCCCTGGGGTTGTCTTGACTGAGCCTCGCATTATAAAGGGCTTCATCAGATAATAGCTTGTCTATGGAGGGAGCCTTGAAGTCTTTGAGGGTCTTGAAACGATCCTCTTTCTCAGCCTCCAATTTTGAAACTCGAAAGGTGGAAGCTTCTGGCCGACCCTGCTCGGCAAATCCCAATTATCTACAAAGGGGTTTGAAACAAAAAGAAATCGCTCCTTCCATCTGTGAATGAGGAAGGAGCAACCTTTATCAGAGGAGAAATCCTCCTTTAAGAAGAGAAGTACCATCAATCTTTGGCATACAATGCCTCTTGATGGTAAAGAAAGAATGGAAGAGGGAGATAGATAGCTGAATGTTAGCTATGACGCAGATAACCAAAAAATCCATGATAAATCTAAAAGAGTTTGGGACAATCGTACAAAGGAAAAGACCATAGAAGTAGAAAACATCAAGAATGAATGGAGGAACAGGAAACCTCAAGCCTGCTGAAAGCACTTTCTCATACACATCGAGCCGATCGGGAGGTGGATTATCTACCCGGTCACCAGCTCTGGGAAGTTTCAGATTGAAGTCTGGAGGAATTTCATTCCAAATCCGTATCTGACTCAAGTCATCCGGATTTAATACGGAACCATAGATGCTAGGCCCGACCTCACTTTGTTCAGCCGTGTCCAAACACAAACGCTAAAGGGCAGTCTAGAAAAAAAAAATAGAAAGAGAAGACAAACGACAAAGAAAGGATATCAGGAAAAACTCACCTAAGAGCGAAGCTAAAGGGACAGAGAAATGAAATAGTAAGAAAATACCTTCAAAAGCAACTCTTAAGGATCGCAATATAGAGAAAAGAAGAGTCTCTTGTTCTGAGAAGGCCGCAGTGAAGACAAGCTGAAGAAGGATAAGTAGCAACTTCGACAGGGAGAGAAGAGAAAAGAAAAAGAGAATGGAAGGGTCTAGAAATAGTCGAAGGGTTTCGAATAGGCCTTTTCCCTATTTATATCCGAAAGAAGATAATTATCAGATATCGAACCATCTCCTGCCAACAACCTACGGCATGTGACATGCGTGATGCTTTCCTATTTGATTAGCCACTGCCATTAGTTGGGCAAATCGACATCATGCTTCCAAAAGAGAGATTTCGAAAAGACCTGATTTAATTTTATAATGATGGTTTGGCCGTGCCACATTATTTCTGCTTTAAAAATCTCGTACATCCCATCAACTGAAGGGTCTTTTCATATGATCGGCTTAAGAGAGTAGGTATACTCTCTTCGCTCGATCAAAGCTCGGACTCAAGAGTAAGAATATGTGTTCGAAAAAATTTCATACATACCGATGATATGAAGAAGCCCAAGGCCAGGATATTCAAACTTGGCAAGTCCACTTGCTGAGCACTCACCGACCCTTAGTCGGCCGCAACTATTGTCGCTCTGTCATTGACTGATCCTCGGCATCCATCCTATTATCCTTTCATATCTGAGCAGATGAAGGCCCGCCGACTGTCACTTGGTAACTCTCACTCACGACCACCGATATCTCCTCGTCATCCGACTCTTGTAGGCCAGGATGATGAGTCGACAGCACATCCGAATGGCCAGCCCAGTCTGATCAAAAGGTGGTCATCAGCCAATCACACCCAGCCGATCAACTTTATGCAGATCCAGCTTTGGACTTCTCCATCCAATGATGGAATAGAGTATCCGATCCTGATCGTTACTGACCAGTCCTCGGCTCACTGACATTAGTTGGCATACTAATTCTAAATTCAACGCCAACCAGACGACAGCCATTGCAAAACTGATAAAGCAACCACAACTGTTATATTTCGAGAATCTCGAGTGATAGTTCTGCCATTATGCACGAATTATGTCCCAATCGAACGAAATCATGTCAACCAACCTGCCAACTAAAGCAACCGTCTCTGTTCATAGAAAGAGGCCCAAAGAGGACTCTAAAAAAGATACGTCCTTACTTTATCTTCTATGCTCCTCCATTCTGAATAAGAGTTCTGATTTGGACGTTGAAAAATTTCATAAGAACAGCCTTCGACCAAAATATTTTTATAGATCATATCCCAAAAAATTCTACTTCATCGTCGACTCCAACATTTCGCTGCCTTACGGAATCTCACACCAATAGGCCACAATGCTGATCGTAAATTATGGGCCATTCTATTCCCAGCAGCACACCCCGCCGCAACCCCACCCCCCACATCCCCGCGACCTCCTCCCCCTCTTTTTTTAATCCAATCACTGGTATAACAGGTAGATCTTAGCCCTTCGTTCCAAGGCCCAGACCGATCATATCAGCCGCGATCTTGTGAGATCGGGACCGTTAATCATTCCCGGGCCCGGAGCCGAGTCTCATACTCTTCCAAGAGCTCAGCTCGGGGAAACCGGAGAACGGAGAGTAGACCAGAGTCCGAACGAGGCCTCCCCGATCGAGTTATCCCTCTTCTTCTCGAGGTATCCGCAGCCGCTGCTGAGGTCGACGTGGACCAGATCTGGGGCTGATCCCAGAAATCCGACCACTAGCACGTCAGATCCGAGGGGTGCGAAAGGCATCTCACCTTGGTTGCCGCCGCCTCTGTCCAGATTCTCTTCCGACGCGTCGACCGCACGAGCGAGGATCCCCTCACTGACGATCCAATCTCCGGTATCTCGAAGGTGTCATCGCCCCAGCTTCGATCTTGCGCCGTCGCCGCCGTTTCGCCGTCCTGCGCCGTCTTCCTGTGACATCTCCGCGATCTCGAAGATATCCGGCGTCGGTCACCGGCGCCCCTCCGTCTGTTCCGCGTCGCCCCCGCTTCGATCCGGAGTCTTCGATCCTCTGTCGCAGCGGTTTCCCACCTCGCCAGAGTCGACTCTCTCTGGGGCTGGCCCTGAAGCAACTCGACCGCGTTCTCTTGGACCTCCAGTCTTCTTCACCACGGTCCTCTCCCACCCCCTGATTCAGTTCGGTTCACCGGGCCCTGTTTCAGAGCCCTTTCGCCCCTGATTCAGTCTGGGTCATCGCGTCTGTTACGGCCCGGTTCTTGTAGCCATTTGAGAGATCGTGGGGTCCCCAGTTCGAGCCTTCTCTCATAGCTCCTGAGGACGAGACCCAGTTGCACACCGGGTCGTCACGACGGGTGGCGCTCTTGCTTCAAGCAATTCCTTGTCATCCCGTAGAGGCCACCCCAGTGTTCTTCAACCATCGGTAAACAAGCTAAATCAAGCTAAACACAAACATTATCGATCGGATTGATTTTCCACGATTGACAAAATCGCGAGGCATGGACAAGTCCAGTGCTTTGGAGTACATCAATCAAATGTTTCCTACTGGTCTGGTTTCTTTCCTTTTACTTACTTGGAACAATGAATTTTCACTTAACTGTTAGTTTGTTTCTGTTGGGCTGACATTCCAAATATCGAATTACTTATTCATATTCTTTATATTCTTATTTTTGCTGTTTATGCATTCATAAGTGTAAGCTAACATAATGGCTGTTCAGTTTGATTTTTCTCCTCTTCTGCAAGTTACTACCAGAAAATTGCACCTGCTAAGAATTCAAAATTTTCAAATAACACACCAAGTCTCGGTGACAAAAATAAAGGTATGGCAAGCTAGAAATGTTGATCTGGAAATTGGCATTATCAAGATTTGGTGTGAGGCTGTATAAAAATCGATACAAGCTACATTTCAGTAGACTTTCTTTGGGAGTTTGAAACATGAGAGAGTTTGATACCTTAGGTTAGATTTGTAGACTGAAAAGTTTCCTAGTTACCAACTTATAAGTAAAAGTGACTTCATAGGTGACCTTGTAATACACCACATTCATGTAATATCCTGATACCAAGTACTGATGGCCAAAACCAACTGCTATACCATTGGTTTTTCTAGTTCTTTTTTGCGACTCTCATCCCACTTTGCTTATGCTAACTCCCTCCTTTTTTTTTGTTGTCCTTTCACACAAATTCATGCTGCCTTTCATCAAAGCTCTAATTAGAGCCTAGAGTTTGACCATCTCACATGGGCATCATGGTGACCAGCTGTTATGTTTTTGAAAGTCAAGATTGATGGACATGGGATGCCATGAAGTATGAGATGCCATAAAGTGATCTGTTTTGGTATTTGATGTCTATCATTACTAAACAGTAGAGATACTAATGAAGGTATATGTAATAGAGTTAGAGCTGGCTGGATGAGGTAGTGAGGTGCTTTTGGAGTATTGTGTAAGTGATATGTAGCTTGGAAACTCAATCTCTCTCAACATTGAGTGATACCTTCTTGAAGAAACTATATTCCATAACTAATAATTTCTTGATATCTTTGTTGAAGTCTGCTTGAAACTTAAATCCCTCAATCCTCAAGAAAGCTAATATTGGGGCAATTATGCATATATATCAAGCACCTTGTTGTTGAGAAAAATGATCAGTTAGGCTTTCATAACATATTGAAAGTGGAGCACATTATGTATTTTAGTAGGGTAGAACAGTAGGAGTCAACTAGCATGAAGAATAATTGAATAATTTCTTCAACAAGAAGTGGCTAAAGAAACTTCCTTGTGGCCTCATAGTGTTATGTCCCGTTATCTTAGGGGGCATTTAGTAGCATGTAATCCTGATAGGATTACATATAATTTTGCAACACGTAATTAAATTATACTGTTTGTTTCGTTACTTTCACAGGTAATGCTGCATTATATGTAATATAGCATTATCTCAAAAAGAAGTAATCTGATTGCCTAGGGAGAGGTGGCTATGTGATTACATGTAATCTTATAATCCTGCAATTTTGCAACAAAATAATTTCAGGACCAAAATACCCCCATCAAAATAAATCAAAATAAATTATGGGTAGTCCCAGTTGGTGAAAATAGAAAAAAAAATATAATGGGTGATATCACGAAAAATGATTGGTCTCAAAATTAAGTTGTCCCTCTAGAAAATAAACAATAATCAATAAGCAAGGATGGGGGTACTTTGAAAAAATTAGCTTATATTTTATGTAATCTAAATTGTATACCAAACACTGTAATGTAGGATTTCCTGTAATTTTACAATAATATTACTGCACATACCAAACACTGCAATATAGGATTCCCTATAATTTTATCAGGTAATTACATTCTCTCTGCAATCACATTATCATAGCAATATTACCCATGTAATGCACCAAATGCCACCTTAGTTCCATCCCTTGTTGCATGCCCATTATATCTTTGGCCAAATGAGGGTTGAATATTATGCATATGTTGTGTGTATTTGATGGTTGGCTGCAGTTGCATTATATAAAGGAGTAACTGATAGTAAATATTCAATGCATATCATTAGTTGAAGAGGAAATATTTTTTGGATGATTGTTATCCAATCAATTGATGAAACATTACTTGAAAGGTGCAGAGCATGTTAAAAATTCAAAAGGTTAGATTTATATGATTCCATAAGTCAACTAAGGAAAAGAAAGGAATATTAAATAGCTGGTTGTGATCCCATTACTAAGGAAGAATTGTTTGATGAATAGATGTGGTCCCACCAAATGGTGAAATTATCAGGATTTTTTTTCTTTTTATTTATGTGAGTTTTATTTGGTGTATAAATTTGTTTTAAGAGGAAGATGGTTTGAATAATGATGCTTGTGGTATTATCATCTGGGATGGATATTAGAAGAAGAGGAGGAGATGTGCATCCTTCTTGATGTGACTCATATACGAGGATAATGGGTGGTCAGCAATCTTAAATCATTCCCAATTTGCCATATCTTCTCTTGAATAATGATGCTTGTGGTATTATCATCTAGGATGGATATCAGAAGAAGAGGAGGAGATGTGCATCCTTCTTGATGTGACTCATATACGAGGATAATGGGTGGACAGCAATCTTAAATCATTCCCAATTTGCTATATCTTCTCTTAGTTCAAGAGTAAGAGCCTCCTCCCCCAGCCCCCCTCGTCCGTTCATCACATCCATCCACGTCAACCATTCATTGTTGAATGGTGAGAGAGATTGGGCTTTTAAGCATGATGATGTATCTTGAACCACAGGTTCTCCTTTGGCAAACTCCCGATGACAATTCCAAGGGATTGAGGATAACATATCAATGGAGATGCAGTTATGTTCATCATTCTTGAAGAAGAGACTGGTGGAGAGATCTGTGGCCAGCATGTTGGTTCAGATATGCATTTGTCGAGTTAAAGAATTAATATCATGTCCTTTTATGTTTGTGGCAGCAACTAAGCTAGGGTTTTGGAGATCTAGGGTTAAGGATGGGAAAGATAGTGCATGCATTCTATGCCTGATAGCTGGCTCTTGGATAGCTTTCTTATGTGAAATTAGCAAATTCAAGGGATCATTGGTGGGTGTCAAGGGAGAATAAGCACAACAGTAATACATATTGCTGTTTTGTATATGGGTGCTCGACATTTTAGAAAATTACCAAGAAAAGACCCTAACTGTATATTTTTCTTGCCCTTATTGGATCTTTATATATTAGATGTACACATAATTTACATAGTATTAGTGCTTTCGACTTTCCATACTAAAATGCAACGTACGCCATCTTGGTACTGGGCCCCGTATCGGTGCCACCCTGTCATTGCGTTAGTATGTTCGGTTTGGGGATGTATGGTATGACGTCTCTTGCCCAAATGCTTAGTTTGGATTTTCCTTCAAAACTTTGAAACAAGGTTTTAAATCCCATGGGACAGGTTTCTCGATTTTTCCATAAAACAGGATGCCTTATTGTCCCGTTTCGTCTTGACAGCAGTCCCAATCATGAATCTCAGTGGATATCCTCCATCTTTCTCTTCTTTTTTCCTTTCTTCTTTTCTTTTTTTCTCTACTTTCCTTTTTTCCTTCCCTTTTTCTTCTCCCATCCCTTTCCTTTTATTTTTCCCTTTTTTTTATCTTTCCTTCATTTTCTTCTTTCCTCTTTCTTCTTTTCTTCTTGCAAGGATGGGTTTCGGAGTCCCGAGCCCATCCTGATCCCGTTTTCTCACAGGAATGGGATGGTCCGGTCGGGATGACCTCCGTCTGGTCGGGACATAAAATCTTGCTTTGAAGTTTGAACCGGTGCCAAAGGTTTCAGTTTTGGCCAAATCAATCTGACCCTAATGTTAATTTTGTCATTTCCATTAGAGCTAGGTTATGTCTACCATCTCTTAGTTTCTTAAATGTCCAAAATCATTTTCTTTAGGTTAAGATTAGGTTTTGCAAGCATTATGATAATTTGGAAGTATACAAAGTTAATTCTAAAACAATTTAGTTGTAAAGCAAAATTTTTAATATATGTTTGGCTACCCTACAGTTCTATTCTTATATTCTATTATCATATGATAAAATGGCAACAGAAAGTAAAATAATGTATTAGACCCTAAATATGAGCTTTTGGATATTTATTATAAATAATTTTTAAAATGGCTCCAGCATGGTTTCCCCAAAATGATGCATCTAAACATACAAAACAATATAATTTATTAATATACTCTAAAATGATTTCCAGTTCACCTTTTCTTTCTAGTTTTCTACTTTTCTCTCGATTTTCTAATTCTTTTTTTTTTTTGATTTTGTAAATCTCAAATTATACCACCGAACCTGGATCTCTTAATTGACCTGGCTAAAATTGAAACCAAGCTTCTAAACCTAATAGTGCACCATTGTCCAATGACCATAATTACAAGATAATTAAGATAATTTTATATAATTATTTCCTTATATTTGTAGAATCAAAACATTTTCTCTACATGTCAAACAAGACACCCCAGTATGATGACAAAAATGAAAACTGAACCTGTTCAATGAATGGTTTCAGTTTGGAACATTTCCTGAATAGGTGAAGCTATCCTCTCCATCCCATTTGGATCATTTATACATAGCTGCAAAATGTTTTCCTTCATGTCATATTATAAATCATTCCTTGATGGTTCTGGGACATGATTTTTTGATAGACGGTAAAGTCCCAAGTGCTAGAATTACATGTCAATGAGATGGTCATAATATAAAAGTTTGATGTTGGTAATTGCAATGCATAAATTTTATTATCCTCTTATCTAAAATGCAAGTCGAAAGCAATTCATACCTTACTTTCTTTGCAGTCTGTTTTCAGTTTGCATTGTTTCCTGCTAGAGAATGAAACAAGATTTCTTTCTTTGTTTTAGTGACTGGCAAATTTATGTAGAGTTGCATTTTTAGCTATGGAAAGTTGCATTCACTTTTGATTAGTGCCGCATCTTAGTAAAATCTATTATTGGGTCTTGTAACATCTACCAGCTGTTGAATTAGGGCAAATTGTTCTCTTGTTTGCTTTTTGTTTCCCTGAGGTCGTAGCATAATTGTCAAAATCACGTGTTCAATTCAGCACATAACACCAGCGAGAAGGGTTACTTTAAAATTTCCTAGCTTCTTGAAAATGACAGCTCCATGTATTATAGTGTACTGAAAAACAATAACAATGGCAAACATACGATAGAAAAAGAAAACATTCTGTAATTTTGATAATTCCTTGAATGTTTCAATTTACGTGGTTGCCTCACATGCGTGGTCCATAAAACTGGTAATACAAGTAATCTTGAAAGCAAACTGGGATGAGGTTCACAGGTTCAAACATTGATAGGTGCTCCCCAAGTTTATGGTTTATGAGTCAGGTAATTCTAAGGTGGTTCTCCTACCATCATTCTATGAAGAAGGCAAGCGTGAAAGATCTATATAATGTAATTAACAGCTTCATATTTGTAGACTACAGAAAATTGCTGTTTTTCTTTCCTACGAAATAGTTGCTACAAAAACTGATATCATGAACCATGTCATATGCATTCAGAAGCATCATTATCTGGTGTGGAGCCACTTATGCAAAAGATACAAAGTGAGATTCGTCGTGTGGATGCAGCTATATTGGCAGCTGTTCGCCAACAGGTCTTACCTGCCTCTATGACATTGTTTATCCTGTGTTATTTCTTCTTCACATTATCCTGCATTTGCCTTGTAACTGGTCCTTCTTTCATTGCCGGTTGTAACTTGTTGTAAGTGTAATTTGTTCACATTATCCTGCATTCGCCATCTAACTGGTCCTTCTTTCATTGCCCATTGTAACTTGTTGTAAGTATAATGTGTTTCATTGTCACATGACTATGCATGCACAGAGTAACTCGGGGACCAAGGCTAAAGAAGATCTTGCTGCTGCAACACGTGCTGTTCAGGTCTTTTTTCCCCTCCCTTCTATGACTTCCTGCTTGAAATATTTGTTGTGAGCATCGACTGCTGACATGAAGGGGGATCAGCTGAGTCATCCAAATGTTGACGATATATGTTTCTACCCATATCATCAGATAACATTTTGTCATTTATCTACATAGTTATATTGGTCATGAAGATATATTTGAGAAAAAGGTCCCTCGAATCTTTCAGGTAGTAAGTGATATCCATTATCTTGTATTTTGAAATTTTTATGTCCTGTGCACAGGAACTAATGCACAAGATACATGAGATAAAAACAAAGGCAGAACAAAGTGAAACAATGGTTCAAGAAATTTGTCGCGACATTAAGAAGTTGGACTTCGCAAAGAAGCATATAACAACCACAATTACTGCTCTTCATCGTCTTACCATGCTAGGTTAGCAAATTGCTAGTTATTACTTGATATAATTGACTTTTGAATCACATGTCAACAAGTTAATATGAAATAGTAAGATTATGTTATTGAGATGGCTTCGCTTTAGCATTCTAAAGCTATCATGTACAAAGATTTTTGGTTTGTCTGGTCAAATATTGTGCATGGATGTCAGGCTTGTAATTTTTTTTCTTCATAGTATCTATTTAGTTATCATACCATGATAGATCATTTTTGTTCTTATCAAAAAAGTTGCAAGTAATTAAAGACTGACAAACTCAAAATATTATGATATGCATGTCTCTTCGACCACATAAGTTGCCTGCATAGTTGAGATGTTGATAGTTGTGTACCATTGTAGGTTTTAGTTTAATCTACAACTTTGATGTGTTAAACATTAATATGCAATTAACAGATATATAATATTCTTCACTTATATTAAGTCCCATATTTTCATTTATTATTCTCCTCAACTTTTATCAATCTTACTTCAGAGTGTTGTTGCACTTCATTATCTTGGAGAAAGTAGTCTTCTTGTGGAATTCTGGATCCTTTGTTTGGAGTTACTAGTTTCTAAGTTTTCTTCCAAAATATATGTATGTGCTACTTTATAGATCATCAACCATTGCAAGCTTACGTATTGTATGGTGGTCATATTCCAGTCACTGAATGTTATTCTATGTGCCCTCTTCTGGCCTCATTTCTGCCAAATGGCCATTTATGTAATTCAGTTTTGCACTATTTCATTAATATCTTGCTGTTCATTATTTATTCCGTAATCTTATTTCTGGTATCTACACTAATAACAATAATATTTAATTTAACACATGATTGGCTTATCTGGGTGTTTTGCTTTTTCCCCCCTTCCTGTTTTGTGAGAAAGTCACTTGATATAAGAGGAAAAGATGTGGCATCTTACACATCAAAGTTATACCAATGCACTTGATATTTTTTTTACTTGCTCTTATGAAATATTTTGAACTCTTCACATTAGGCTCGGTTAAGAGTGACCACTGGTGGGAGATCATGTTCAATGAAGACTAATTATTTGTCTTGTAAGAAACTAGTCTCTAATTTGTGTATGTGGGTCTAGAAAGGGGAGGGCTTGGTCATGTACTTGTGAAGAAAAGGACTTTTGGGAATTATGCATTGGCTTGAAGGTAAGACACTTGATAGCTAATGGTAATGGTCAGATTTAATGCTTTCTAAAATAAAGCTTACAAAATCAATGGATTAGTTTTGTTATCTTTAATTATTGCTAACCACATCAAAGGCAACCTTGAAGGTCTAGAAAATGGATGGTGCATGCCTAACTCTCTGTTCGGTATGAAGGATGGATTAGAAAAGGATGGATAATGGAGGAAGGATGGATAGATCTTCTACTCATTCTTCCATATATTTGGTGAAATATGGAAGGATGGATGAGAATGATTCCGTCATGTTTGGTATGGATAGAGTAAAAGGAAGGATGAATGATATTTGTATGATATTTTTGCCAAACTAAAATAAAAAATAATTATTAATATCAATTTGTAACACTTATTTATACTAAGAAGTAGAGTAATATATGAACTTATAATCTTTATAATTTATAATTATATAAAAAATATAAATATCTAATTTTAGTTTTAATTTAATTTAATTTAATAAATTAATTATATATGAATATATTTATTTATATATTAATTATGTAAATAACTAATTAATTTATAGTTTAATTTAAATAGTAAATTATTTTATACAAATAGTTAACTAAAAAATAGTGAATATAAATAAAAAAATAGAAGACAATTCTGATTATTTACTTATAATTATGAAAATTATGTGCTAAAATTAAAAAATAGTAATAAAATTTAATAGTATGGTTAAATAGTATAGGTAAAATAAAAAAATTATAAATAAAGTGAATGAAAAAAGTGAAGAAGTCTTAGGATTTTGTTAAAAAGTTAAAAAGGGATAATTTTGTCAATATAGAAACTCACTTCTCACATGATCCATTCATCTGATGAAAATTGGTTGGTTCGGGTGGATGGACAATCCCCCTTTTTCATCCATCCCTTCTCAGATTTTTGGAACCAAATAGTGGATGGGGGCCATCTATCCTTCCGATCATGACCCCAACCAAACATAGGGAAGTGTTGAAGGAATCAATTAGGAAAGATTCACTAGCCTTGCACTAATATAGAATAGAGTAGATCTATTACAAGAGTGAATCGTGAAATGTGTTTTGTCAATTGTGTCCCCAGAAAAATTGATGTCTTATTTCTTAAATATATAAGAGATTTGACTTTTGAGTCTCCACATTGGTTGAGTTTTCTTTCACTATTTTTCAAATGTAAAAAGTAAAAAAAAAAAAAGTTCAAGGGAAGTGTATTCTACAAAACCATGATGTGGTGGACATGCATGTGTTATGATGTCTAAAATATGTGTTTAGAATGTATGGCATATTGCTGCTCTGCCTTCTTACATGGACTGCCTAAAAAGTATATCTTATCTACTCTTATACCAACTGTATGGGAAAAAGAATTTGTTGAATGATTTAATAATGCTTGACGTATCCCCAACTACTGTCCAAATCACTTGATTTGGTGATTACTTATAAGAATCTGAGATCGTTGGTATATAATTTATCAGGAAATCTATCCAAGCTTTTGATTTCTTTTTTTGGGAGGGAGAGGGGGGAGGGGTTGCCTGGCTTTGTTGGTTCCATCCCTCCTTGATTGCTGATTTTCTCTTGCAGGACAAGCACATTATCTTGCCCCTCCTTGACCCAACAAACCTCCCTCTCTCTCTCTTGTTTTCAACACACTGTTAAAGATTTTGAGATAGTAAGTGATTGCCTTCTGTGGTTCATAAATCTTTCTGGAAAATAAAATCTTCTCTACATTCTAGTATGTAGGTTCTCAGTTTTATAGGAATCAGTTACTTATTTTGCATGGGCTCTGATATCAATTTTCTTTTTTCTCGGCTAATCTTTATATTCATGTGCTGGTGACTTTTTGGTATTTAGCCGAGCTTTGTATTATGATTTTAATAATATTTGTAGTCATTGTGTTCTTTAATATGGACAATGGAATTATAGGAGTCACATCAATCAAAGTAATGGAGAATCTATTGAGATGATATGACTATGTAGAATGAAAATCTAAGGTGGCTTCATAAAGGAAAGGTACCAATCTTTGTTCAAGTTCAGGAAGAGTGGGTAAGCTAAAGGTAACATGGATAAAAGTTGTGACGAGAATGTGGAAAAAATAGAAGCCCTTCATATGGATGATTGGTGAATAAGTTTTCACAAAGCAAGCCCAAATAATTTGGACAAGGGCATGAGGCTTGATGGTAATTTTTGGGAAGATGGACACTCATTTGTGAATTTCTTTTTAAAAAAAATCTTTTCCCCATACTATATAGCAGCGTTCACCAAATCGGATGGATCAGGCTATGTCAAACTGTACTAATGGGATATCAGTTTGGTTCTGGTATACAAAAATGATACAGTGACCATTTCAGAGGGAGGGAGAAGAAAGATAGGAAGAGAGAGGGGGGGAGAGGAGAGGGAGAGGAAGAGAGGGCCTACGGTAGCCTCCAAGGAGAGGAAGAAAAAGAGAGGCCTCTAGCGGTCGTCGGAGGCTGTCGTAGGCCATCCAAGCTCTTGACCAGCTCTGTAAGGGTGGAGGGAGGAAAGGAGATAGAGGGGGAGATGCTTATCGGGTCACTGGAGGCCCTTGGAGGCCTCCAGACGGACGGTGACATTATCACGACCTCTTTGACGGTCGGCGAGCCCCCGCTAAGAGGGGTTGAGGGCGGCCGAGGCCGGAGGAGGTCCCTCCTCTAGTTCAAAACAAGGGTTCATCCCTGTTTTTTTTTTTTTTTTGGTTTTTATTGGATGAAGTCAGCATAAAAAGCAAAAAAAAAAAGAAAAAAGAAAAGAAGAAATAGGGGTGAACCCCTATTTCGAACTAGAGGAGGGCGGAGGCCCTCCGGCCTTGGCCACCTTCAACCCCCCTCAGCATTGGCTTGTTGGCCATTGGAGAGGTCGTGGTGGCATTGTCGTCTGTTTGGAGGCCTTCGGTGATTCGGTAAGCATCTCCCCCTTCCTCTCCTTCCCTCCCTCCGCCCTTACGGCGCTCGACATGCCAGAAGCCCTCTCTTCCTCTCCCTCTCCTTCCATCCTTCCTCTCTCTCTCTCTCTCTCTCTCTTCCTCTCTTTCTTCTCCCTCTCCCTTCCTTGTCCTGTCGGTTTGGCTCGGCACGGATCCGTACCGAACCATACCGCCGGCCAGCCGGCATGGGATCTGGTTCCGGTTCAGCGGTCTTTGCTATGTAGTATATTATATTATTTAATATTTTGTTCTTCTTGATGTTTGTGGAATGGACTATGTTGAGCTTACCCAAGTGAAAAGAGAAAACCCCTTGGAACAAATAGTATGTATTAACCTTTGGATGTCTAGGTAATGGTTTATGATCTGTTCAAATTATGGGAACAGCACAGGATTTTATTGCAAGGCTCAGTTGTGAATAATTCACCATGTAATCTTTGTGCCATGGTTTGACTTTTGAGGTAGACAAACATATGTACATTTTTCACAGCCACTTTATGGTTTTGTTTCCTGACACTTGTATTTCAGATCATTTTGCTGTCATGGTATCTTTTTGGTCTCTGCAGTGATATGACATTAATAAAAACTCATTTACAAATATGTTTACTGGAGATGGAGGACTTCTGTATATGTTCTTATTTCGTGTGTGTTTTTTTTTTTTTTTGTTTCTGGTTTGCAGTCTCGGCTGTTGATCAACTTCAAGTGATGGCCTCAAAACGTCAATATAAGGAGGCTGCTGCACAGCTGGAGGTAACATAAACGTCAATAGCTCATCCAAAATCCAAGTTCAATGTTGATGCGATATACTTCTCTAATAAAATTAGCAAGTTTGCACCCATACAAGATAAACTGACCCTAATTTCTTATCAATCTTTACATTCACTTATATGGTTGAATCAAGCTTGCCGAAGCTTTTGAGCTGAAAATAAACATTCAAGTTTTCGATCA